>NC_088370.1:34300825-34330825 GCF_034508935.2 Berghia stephanieae | reverse complement strand
CATGCACAATTGACTCATGAACATAACTTATCAATCAAAAGTAGAAACACACACGATCACGTGGGTTACCATGATAATGTGAAACTGCATTGAAAAGGCAATGCGATTTTTTTGTGACATACGACGACTGAGGATCAGCTTTCTTTAACTCACTCAACCCTAACACCGACTATATCCTTAGTATGCCCGGGGTTACTTTTACCCCATGCCTATTTATTACATTTTTCTGAGACAAATTATAGTCGTAGTAAGTAACAAAGCTAATGATCTAAATGTTTTCATGTTCATGGCAGTTGAATAAAAATATCTTGCATATGGTCATTTTTGATACATGTTTTTTTTTTCTCCAATAGGATTCAATAGTAGCGTCACTTCCTTCCTAATGACGCATGGTAACTTAGTAACACTGGCTCTAAACTATCGGAACAATGGCGGACGCCCGTATGAAATATCTCCCCGGGGAACATAAAAGCGTATCCAGAGGGAAAACAAAAAACACATAAATTTGATCTTGTTTTGACTTTTACACATTCTGATCACAAGACATATGAAAAGTTCTAGCCAGCATGAAGAATAAAAAGTAATGATTTTCTTTGTTTAGAACCAAGATGGCCGCCGTTGCCGGGTGGCGTGACATCAGACTACTGAATCCAATTTTGAAAGGTAGGAAAAATATCTAGGATTGAGTGAGTTAAACAAATTACAGTGGACCACGTATATAAAGAACGATCCCGGGTAGAAGAAATTATTTTCTTTAAGTAACTTATTGCCTGGCACTGACCCCCCCCCCCCTCCCCCCCAAAAAAAAAATGATTTCAAAAGACACGTCTTTGGCCACAAAAGAAAACAAATCGTGAGTTGTATTCAAAAGTTCAACCAATGGGATCACTTGATTCTTTGAGCTCTACTAACGATTATGAAATGTGTCTCTGGATGCTGGCATTTGGAGCTCTAGGTGAGAAAGTGTTTCTTCTAAAGCATATCCTTTGAAGCTGTTCAACATCACGGAGGATTTCCTGAAATTCTGAATGATGGGATATGTATGCTTGAACATCATGAGTATATTCTAGAATTCTGTGTCAATCTTGAGCAAAACTGATAAAATCGGATGTACACAAGAAAATATAAAAATTAGTACCAAGCTAGGCGAGCGCAACACATTTCTTGGGATTTCTTTGGCTACCGCCAAATCTTTGCAGGTCAGCATAAAAACGCTTCAAGCTCTTTTTAGCAACAGCATACGTTGAACTAGATAATTCAGTTTAATCTTTAAGATTAAGAGTACAAGAGTAATATTGTTGTTATCTAAAATGTTTAATTGCATGAAAAGAATATATAATTTTGGAAATTTCTCACATGCAAAATAATCAAACACTAATTAAAAAAAATAATCCAAACTTAAAATAACAAAATGTCAAAAATAATCAAAAAATTATTGGCAGTTTGGATTTAAATAATCCAATATGGCAACCCCGACTTTAGCATTTCACTCATCCTACTTATACAAACTGAACATTTGCAGGTCTGAGAACCCATGGGCTTGTTTATAGATTGTTGTAATGTTGCAATGAGAGTATTCATTCCCACAACAACGATTAGCCCATTTTGGTTATCAGAGCTGATATGTCATCGATTTAATAGTTCCAAGAATGAATCACATAATCTGTTCTATTTAAAATCACAAGTCCCTAGTTTTTTGTCAATCGTTATCATGTTTGCTAAGTTTGCTAACCGAAACCGAAACCATTTTTTATTAAATTCAGGCTCCTTTACAGCTGTTACAATCGCTTCAAACTTCAGCATTAAAAGCAAAAGATGATTCGACTATATTCGTTTCTGTTTCTGTTTAAACTGTTTTGTAAACACACACACCCACACAAACAAAAACACACAAGGACACACACACACACACACATATATATATATATATATATATATATATATATATATATATATATATATATATATATATATATATATATATATCTGCATACACACACACACACTATATATATATATATATATATATATATATATATATATATATATATATATATATATATAAGTTATGGTTGACATATCAAATTAAATCTTTTAAATAATAATCGATTCACTATTGTTTTTAACCCTAACCCTTTGGCTCGACCTTTTCAATGTCAAGTTTACGAAGTCAGCAGTCAGCACTAAAAATAGATTTTCAAAAAAAACCCCAAAAACATTCCAAACAAAAACAAAGTAATATACCTATAACATACACACCATAATATTGATTTAAAATGACCTGACCTTATCATTACAGAAAGAACGAAATTGGAGTCACTTATCTCTTCGTTTTCGTAGTAGATAGTCATTTTAATGATCACCATTACACGATTATTTCATGCAGACTTTATACAGCTGCACTGACCATGACCTAAGAGTCTGCTCCACAGGTGCTGTGGAGTGGGTTCGGTGTTGGAGCGACAAGCTATGATGACTACTACTACTACTACTACTACTACTACTACTACTACTACTACTACTACTACTACTACTACTACTACTACTACTACTACTACTACTACTACTACTACTACTACTACTACTACTACTACTACTACTACTACTACTACTACTGCTACTACCATGCTACTACTACTACTATGCTACAACAACAACAACAACAACAACAACTACTACTACTACTACTACTACTACTACTACTACTACTACTACTACTACTACTACTACTACTATTATTATTATCATTATCATTACGACGACGACGACAACAGCAACAACAACAACAACAACAACTACTACAACTACTACTACTACTACTACTACTACTACTACTACTACTACTACTACTACTATTACGATAACAACAACAACAACAACAACAACTACTACTACTAACTACTACTACTACTACTACTACTACTACTACTACTACTACTACTACTATTACTACTACTTCTTCTTCTTCTTTTACTACTACTACTACTACTACTACTACTACTACTACTACTACTACTACTACTACTACTACTACTACTGCTGCTACTACTACTACTACTACTACTACTACTACTACTACTACTACTACTACTACTACTACTAATACTGCTACTAGTAATAATAATAATATTGATGATGATGACAATAATAATAATAATAATAATAATAATAATAATAATAATAATAATAATAATAATAATAATAATAATTAATAATATAATAATATAATAATAATAATAATAATAATAATAATAATAATATAATAATAATAATAATAATAATAATAATAATAATAATAATAATAATAATAATAATAATAATAATAATAATAATAATAATAATAATAATAATTAAACGAATGATGGACCAATTCCTCGAATGGCAGGCAGTTATTATTCGACCGTACACTGCAATAATTTTTCAAATTATTAGACCGTACGCTGTGATGGTTCGTCACAGAATTTGGACGTATTTATTTATTGTGCACCCCATTTGGAATGAGATCATTTAGTATCATAATGAAAGCGATCGACCAATCCACAGCACGAGTTCTGTATGATGTGCTGACAGCGTTACTAAAAATAGTTTTCTTGGCTGGTTGGACTGGTTGATTTCGTGGAAATAGAGAGGGCAACTAACCGCTTCATGGAAATCGAGGTAAACAAAACTGGAAGGGTGGTTGTATATGCTTCAAAACTAGCTACTCGATTCTTTAAGGAAAGCTGGTAAAATTAGTTTGGTAAATGATGCACTGCTGTCATATTCATAAATCATGGTAGCAGTACGGTGATCTAATCGACTTTAATTATTGTGATCTGTCAACTGTAGGTTTTGTAGTGAGCCTCGACTTTAAATGAGATATTAACATTTTGTTTTAAGTTTCAGACAAGTCACCATCGGAAAAGAATCGATCTAATTTTACACGCTGATGTTAATATTTTTCCTGAAAGTTATGCGCGATAAAAACAGGATCGATTTACATTGTCACATCACTGAGAGTGAAGGAGAGGACAAACGTCATGTTGGTGACGTAATTGCCCCTGGAAAGAAATACGAATCGAAACTTATTTATTTTGGAATACTAAACCCAACCCTGCCTTCCCAGTAACAGTGACAGATACGCGGTGGTGCCGTTTCCTATTTGGTCATGGTTTCAGTTCAGTAAATTGGATAAAAGAAATTCACCTGGAAAGTTTGCCAGTTTTATTGACAATAATTTTTGGTAAGTAAATGATTGACCAAAGCTTTCAGATAGTTTACATCAGATAATGGTTGTTCCCCTCCCCTTCTAAACGTAATAAACTTTATGTTTTGGATATGTTGCAAACACTTGAAAGTATCATATTGAATCTTGAGTGAATATAATTGTAGAAACAGCCCAAAAATTGCCACGCCACTCCTTTTTTTTTTTTTTTTTGTTTTTTTTTTTTGCTACGAATGCTCTTAATTTTCCGCTTTTTGGCGGAATTCCGTCTTTTCCAGCATCTCAGACATTTTCGCTGTTATTCAATGTTCATGGTGAAAAATACATCGAAAAAAAAAATCCCCTTTTTGGGAGACTTGCTTGTTTCAGTATAGCTAATCTCCGATTACATGAATGGGGAGTACTTCAGACTGAAAATCAACGCGATGGTGTCCGATTTATATAATTTGACACCCGTGTTCAATTGCAGGAATTCAGAAGACATTTCCAGTTTTATGACATCAGCCCAGACAGGCTGGCGCCATGTGTCACAACTGACACAAGACGAGTAGTTGTCTTGGATAAGATGACGGTCGACAGGATAGGGAAAAGGGATGGGTCGAGATGCTGTTTTAGGGACTTGTATTTTACCTATTTATAATATAGAATTCTTAGAAAACTTGTGATTAACATGAGAGAGATGTAAATTCATTTTCTGGTAGAGTAGTCTCTCTCTCTCTCTCTCTCTCTCTCTCTCTCTCTCTCTCTCTCTCTCTCTCTCTCTCTCTCTCCCTCTCTCTCTCTCTCTCTCTCCACAAACACTTCCCCTCCCTTACGCTTTTATTTTATAAAAACAGTTATCTGTTTTTAATGAAATATTTTAATTGCATCACGGAAGTATAATCGACTAAAGAAGCAAAGAATGAATGGCTGATTTTTAGTTTAATATTTATTTTCATCAATTTTTTTGTTGCAATTTATTAAAAATTTATGAGTCGGATAAGTTGTAAGGCCACTTGGTAGCAACAGCCAATAAGTTCAGTTCAAGCATAAGGCCTAAGATTGATATTTGAGGCTTTGTGGTCTGTCTATGGTTCAAGTCCTTCTTTGTATAGATCAAAGTTGAGTCCTTGGAAAAGGTTTTTTACTCACATTCTCTCACTGTATGCAGATGCAAAATGAGTACCTGGTTAGTGACAGCGTTGCGTCTGTCCAAAAAAAAAAAAAAAATGAAATATTGTCTACCAGGTGTCATGTCTATTCTTACATGTAAAGAATTCCTATTAGGTTGGGACCTCTTGTAAAGTGCTTCAAGCATATTTAGTGGATATTGTTCTTAATAAAAACAAGGAACTGGAGCAAATGCAGGGAAACTGTTCATGCCTTATGCTCCAATTAAGGTTAAGGTACTAAATAAAAGTAGTCCTTCAGAGCTCATGGAGCTGGAGTTCATCCTGGTTTCTAAACATTGAAATGGACAGTAGTAATTGCTTGCTACCCTTTGGATAGTACTCTAGTGTATCGCAAAGTACTTTCCACAAGTTATAACACACATAGCTACCCAATCATTGCTGGGTGGACAGGCTTGTCAGAAAAAGATCTCAATTTCACCTGGGATCGAATGCGGTCCCTGTGTGTGTGTGTGTGTGTGTGTGTGTGTGTGTGTGTGTGTATGTGTATGTGTGTATGTGTGTGTGTGGAGTGATTGCTCTACCAACTGAGCTATTGAATTCCCCACTCTATAAAAGCTCAAGTTTTAAAAAAATATTGGAACTTGGCTAATTTTATGTTTTATTGAGAACAACAGATACAGTCTCTAATATTAAAAAAAGACTAATCTGGTCTTTCAACTTTAAAATGATTATTGGAATCATGTTCTACTGACATTATTCAAGCATTTTTTTGGTCCCATAATACAGATGTGCTTGGTTAAACAATCAAACTGTCCTAAATATAAATGCAGATTTATTTAATCTAAACCTTTACACGCGTGGTTCAAGTTTAATCTAACATCATAGCTCATGATTTTCATCAAGAAATCATTTTCTGACAATAATTTTAACTTTTTTTTCGTTCCAGTGGAGCAAGGTGTAGTCACCACATCTAAGATAAAAGGCTGTTGGCAGCTGCTACAGGAATGGAGAACAGAATAAAAAGGGCAAAATATTTTCGCATTCTAGAAATACCACAAGATTCATCTGAAGGCAAGAACCTTTTTTTCCTTTTTTTTATGTCTCATTTTTGACCAACTGCATCAAACTGGTATTTCTGGGTGGGGTTCCTGACCTCCCATAGGGGGCAGGGGGGTACATACTGTGTCTTCTATCCCCTTATATCTGTTTTCCAACATGCTTTCTGTCTTTGTCTTGGAATGAGATTACTTGGTTTTGTCCTGGTCCTGGCCAGATGCCCTGGCTGAGAGGGAAACAGTTGAATGTATAGATAGAATGCGCTTGGCCAAGGAGTTCATAACATTGCCATCCGGAAATGTAACGGCCCAACACACAAACTCTGTGTAACCATGACCTTTTATAGTCTGGTTGATACAGTTTAGTGAGAACAACTCACAAACGCGGATGGCAAAAACAATAACAAAGGCCTGAGTGACGTCATCTGCATACTATCTATAGTTAGTTTTGGGAGATTATATTTTTTTCATTGTAAATCATCTCTCTGTTATGCATGGTATTATGCTTTCTTTATATTATATATTATGATTTGTAAAACATTTAAGTGTGTTCCTCTTAGCGGGACCTGTGCTTGTGTCTGGATGAGACTTTTAGTGATCTCAAACTAAGTACTTTGATAGAGTGCTTTTGGAATCTACACCCGTTTCTTATTTTAACCAATTCCCCTTTGTCTTCCCTTTTCTTGAGTGCTTTATTGTAATTCTCGAACTTTTTACTATCCCATTTTCTTCCTTTTTACTGGCACTGATATGACCTTAATGTGTTGCAAGCGCCGTAAAACCCTTAAAAACATAAAAAAATAAACAAACTGGTATTTTGTTTGGATGAAACATATAAAGAGAATAGGATTCAAGGTCAAAATAGTCAGAATTATAATGTAATAATAATGATAATGGATGACATTTACAATATGCAATACCCTCACAAACAGCAGGCTCTAGGCGCTATCATACAAAATTAGTGAAAAAACAAATGTTTTTAGTCATTCTTTGAATCATTTGTAGTCTGAGACTCTCTTAGGTCCAGCTGTAAACTATGCCTGATTTTTGGTCCTGGTGTTTAAAAGATCAATCTTCCAATGTTTTTAGGTGAGTTCATGAGACAAATAGGAGTGTTGTGTCACCTACAGATCTGAGCCCAGGGTAGTTAATTTTATATGGGACCATGAACTCAACGAGGTATTGCCGAATACCGAGTAGAATACGCAGTGGGTGACGATAGCAATTTTGTAGATCATCCGCTTTTCCCATGGCAACCAATGCAAAATGAACAGTAGAATGGACAAACTACTTGTCCTTTTTAAAATTGAATATCAATAGAACGGTGTCGTTTTTTGGCAACTTGAATTTTTGAGGTAATTGCTGCATAATAGGGAGTTGCAGTAATCCAATCTGGAATTGACGAGTATTTTTATTACGTTGATTGGTATATCGTTTCTCACTCTCCTAAAGTTAAAGTTCTTTATGTGCATATAAATAAATTGAAGAGTATTGCTCACTTGGGAGTGCATTGATAAGGAGCTGTCAAGATATACCCCAAGATTTTTTTGCTGTATTGGTGAATGATAAAATGGAGCCATCTGTTGTCATTTCTATTGAGGTTTTTATATAGCGCTATCTGTATCTGTATGATTGGCGCTGAAGAAACCAATGGTCTGGTTGTATTTCAGTGGTGGGCCCATGTTAGTCGGGCCTTGAAATCGTTTAGGTGTGGTGCCATGATGACCAGTTCATCCAGCCCATTCCACTCCGAGATAGTTCTAATGAAGAAAGAATTTCTGTAGTTTTGTGTTCTTGTCTGTGGGATTTTGAAGCAGTTTGAATTGTTTGTGGCGTATCTTTCAATGGGGTTTTCGGTTATGTGGTTGGCAAGAGTGAGTGTTGTGAGTGCTCAGATTTTTCTTTTGTTTGGTTGTGGCGTGAAAAAGGAGTCTGCCCTTCTTGATGGTATTTGATCTGTTATAATCTTGAACATGAATGACAGACGGGTTTCTTTTCTTCTTTGTTGGAGGCTGATGAGGTTTCTTTCTTCTAACATTTTTGTCATGCATCCTGGGGTTCTACTCTTATAGTTCCCAGTTATGAACCGGGCGCCTTGTCTCTGGACTCTCTCAAGCTATATCCACTAAACGTGCTCAAAGCGCTTTACAAGGGGCCCCTGGCCAACAGCAGTACTTAACATGTAGGACAGGACATGACGCCTGTTAGGCGATATTATAATTTTTTTTCGGACAGAGACAACACTGTTAATGGCCAGGTACTCATTTTACACCTGAGTACGGTGAGAGAATGTGAGTAAAGAGCCTTTTCCAAGGACTCAACTATGTGCCGAGTGAGGCTCAAACTCAGGACCTTTCGATCTGAAAGCGAGTGTCATACCACTAGACCACATAGCCGCACTATGATGTGTTCAACCTTCGTCAAGTCCGTTGCTGTTCCAATGAGCATGGCTTACGCTTTGTCGTTGTTAAGCATAAATTTATTTGAGCTCTTCCTTATTTTGATTGAAGTGATACAAAATCTCCATTGTTCCATAATTTTTTTCTATTTCCCAACTGTTTGCAGAGCATTGGATTTGCGTAGAAATAATAGTGATGGCATTGGCCAATAATAATGATAATAATAGATAGCATTTGTATAGGGCATTTTCAAAAGTATATAATGCTAATTGGTTGAAAAAAAATATGCCACAAATTCTTTGTATTCAAAATAATGAGAGGAACCACTACCTAGTATTGATTCATTGCAAGTACTCCCACCTCATTGTCATACTTGCTAACTGGAAGGTTGACACACAACCCATGTGCTAAAAATGATGGCGTCTATTTTCGAAATGGGATTTGACCAAACAAATTTGATTTTTCGAGAAAATCATCACAATGTCGAATCAATCTCATAATACATGCAAACGATCTTCATGTCAATTGTAAATATATATGTGTTTGTGTGTGTGTGTGTGTGTGTTGTTTGTGTGTGTGTGTGTGAGTATGTGTCTGTGTGTGTGTGCTTACGTTATGTACACTATTTAAATCAAACTTTGTCATTTTATTTCAAACAGATGAAATCAAAAAGGCATTTCGAAAACTGGCACTCCAGTACCACCCTGACAAGGTAAAAATAACTGAGGAAAATTAAGATGGTGACTCTGATGTCTGCCATCTCAATCGTTTCTAATGAATATTAAATATGACGCAATGATTCAGTCTAATAATAATAATAATAATAATAATAATAATAATAATAATAATAATAATAATAAATAATAATAATAATAATAATAATATTAATAATATACTTTATTCATCCAAAAAGGAAATTCGTTTACAGACGGGGGCCTGCATAAAAATGTATAAATATAAAGTTAAGAAATTATGGTGACAATGATATATATATAATTTCATTTTGTAAAATTTATATATATATATATATATATATATATATATATATATATATATATATATATATATATATATATATATATATATATATATATATATATATATATATATATATATATATATATATATATATATATAAATTTTACAAAATGAAATATGTTGTCCCTATGACCCCTAGTTTTAATTCATATGTAAATGCATAAAAATGTGAAAATGTAGAATTAAGAATTAATAGCGACACTTTATATTTTAATTTTATAAATTGAGACTCAACAGAAAAATAATAAATAATGGACGATGGTGTAGAATTATTGAAAGGGTGTGTATGTGTGTGTGTGTGTGTGTGTGTGCTTTGCATGTCACGGTTAAAGATATATGTTTGTACACCACATATACATGAGTACATTTAAGTTGATATGCTATCTTTACCACGTGTATCATTATTGTAATCTTTAATCAATAGATTTATGGCATTACTATTAATATTAAGGGCATTCAAGGGATTTTATCCTATTTTGCCCTATACCATATGTTATGTTATGTTAAATCTTGATAAAAGTTGGAAGTTTCTATCCATAACTGTGCGAATTATTGCAGTTGGAGTTAAAAATTGTTGAAAATATACATCTGGTGTAAGTAATCCAAAAAAAGAATAATATTTTATAAAACATGTTGTTACACTGAGTAAAAATATTTTGTAGAATATCACAAGAGCAGCAAGCCACGTCTGTTGTCGCCAGAAGCCAGTGTCTCGTTTTATGATAGGAAGAACCAGATGTGAAAAGTGAATCTAATGTTAGAATAATGAAATTTACGAAATTGTTGTTTTCTACAAGTTAATTAACCAAAGTCATTATAAAAAAAAAAAAACAAAAAAAAAACCAACAAACACAACAACAACAAAAAAAAACAACCCTCCACCCTCCCCCCCCCCCCCTAAAAAAAATCCCCAACCTAAGTGGAAGACTCATATTTGTGACGATAATTTCATTAATTTTTGCATGTAAATCAACTCGACATAATCCCATTTTAAGACGGAGGGTTACAAATTAAATGGTTATAGGCTTGGTTTCATTTACTAAAATATGACGTTAACTTTCACATAGTTCTTCAAGTGAGTTGTAACAATGATGTAAATTAGACTTCATATTGAAGCTCAAGTTGCTTAGCAATCTGCTCTCTAGATGAAAATGATATTGCCTGCTGTTGTAACCTAATAAATAAGTGTGTAAAGTTAAAAAAAAAAGGATTAAATCTCGCCAAAATATAATTCCATAAAATAAAGGTAGAGACTAGAACAGTATCTGTTTTATATTTTAAATGAAGTAGATGTTTGATCCATCTCTAGTTAATATGACTTCCTGTGTGAGATATTTCAATTCGTTTTTTTCCCTTTCTTATTAGGAATCATACATTCCTTTCATGTAATAATGGTAATAATACTAATGGTAATAATGATAATAGTGATGATGATGATGATGATGATGATGATGATGATGATGATGATGATGATGATGATGATAATGATAATGATAATGATAATAATAATAATAATAATAATAATAATAATAATAATAATAATAATACGTATTTCATGTATCACAGAAAATGATTGATTATTGTATGAATTTGTGTGTTTACCTACGGTATGAGAGTCGGGCACAATTATGGACATGTTTTTGACAGTGAAATCAATAAAATCAAAATGAAGGTCCATTTGTTCTCATTACGCTGACAGTCACGATTATCTTCGATGCTCAAAGTTGCGACTTAATGACAAGAGAGGAAAATAGTTCTTGTCAATATCAAATTTTTAAATCTTTTTTTTTTCTCTCTCCCATCCTCCCCTTCCATGAAAGAATAAAAGTCCTGAGGCACAAAAACAGTTTCAAGAGATCAACGAAGCATACCAGTATCTGACAGGAAATGGCACAGGAGATCAAGACATGGATGATGACTCTGAAAGCGGTAAAAAGGAAATTGTTGTAACATTGGTTGTCTTTCTAAGACACACGGTAAATGATGCATGAGGTGTCCTAAGTCTTGTAATAAAGTTTTGGAATGTTAAGTAAAATAAAGTAAATAAATAAATAAATAAAATGAAATAAAATTCCTTTTATTCATCCCATGGGGGAAATTTGTGTCTAGGGTCTATTCCAAGGGAAGACTGGAATTACCCAGGCATCAGCTGCAGTGCAGCGCTGCAAATTGAGCTAGGGCGAGGTGACTTGCTCAAGGCCACACAGCGCAGCGGTGGGTGATCGAACTCGGTACCGTTCGGGTACTAAGCAACGACGTACCGCTGAGCCACGCTGCCTCTGTGACTAGTGACTAGATGAGTGACAATGCTCACTGAGCACATATTACTTCATCTAATTCAGATGTAAATGAGTAGCCAGTAATCGGTGTGTACAGATATTCTTAAAGATGTAATGCAAAAGGTTTGCATAACAGACAAATTATTCTGTACAAAATTGAAATGGAAGCTAGTTGCCATACATTGATTATGTAATCCCTTATGTAATCTCTTATTTTAGCTGACACTATCGACATTTGAACGGTTTTTAATATAAATTTTGAAGGAATGTCTTTGTACCATTGTTTGTTTTTTTAAAATACAGTTCACTCCGGATAATCGCAACACCCTGGGATTAGTGAAAATGTTGCGATTAACCGAAGTTGAGTTTCCTGTCCACTATTGCAACATTTTAAACAAATATGGTAAACTTAAACCACTAGTAATAAACAGTGTTCTTAGTCCACCACAAACTGATCAATTTGATTGAAACTAAAACCATATGATAGCCCTGTATAGATTTTGACAATCAAGAGCAGCTTTGAGGCAACCCGACATCTTATTCAGAGTGGATTCACTGTCACTCTTTTGTTCTTAACAATTGTAAGAGTCAAAGAGGCTAACCGTGATGAGAGACAATAAGCTCTCACCAAACTTGTTGGTCAGAATCCACAGTTTTCAATCCCAAATCAAAGAATATCATTGCTCAGTCTCTCCTTACAAGAGTCATTTTCTACCTGTTGTGTAGACTATGCCCAGCCCAATCGCCTCATATCTAATTGTCATAGTAGACCACATGAACCCGTATTGCAAACACCTGCCCTTGTTTGTCTCTAATAGAGTGGTGACACACTACTGTAGCACTCTCGATTCTTCATGATCACTCATGGTGAAATTTAATAATGAGATTTTGTTTGATTGATTTCATGAATTTTCCTCTTTTTGAGGTCGAAAATTTGTTTGCAATTAATCGAAGTTTGTTGCAATTAACCAGTGACTTTTATATAGAATTAATTCCATTTCTTGGGAAATGTTGCGATTAACCGAATATTGTGATTAACTGAGTTGCGATTATCTGGAGTGGACTGTAATATATTTTGTAGTAAATTTTGATAATGAATTTTTCTTATATGGTGCTTTAGACCGAAATCTCAAATCGCTCAAAGAAAAGCTATACATGCCAATGTGTATTAAATGAAAATGGACGTCCATTATGGACGTAATTTTTACATAAAAGTCAACAGAAATTTTTGAAAGGGTGAGTTTTAAGCAATGTAAATTCATTTGCAGGTCTGATAACTCAAATATTATAGGCTTAACTCTTAAACCAACACAAAGTATTTTCCAGTATAACATTTTTATACCAAGCTTATTATTTTGTTCGGTCATCAAACAATAAATCACACAAAATTTTCAATAAAGCAGTTTAGAATTAGACAAGACATGATTTTTAATTGTTTTTTTTGAGAACATTTAACCCAAAGTGAAAATTTGACACAAGTTTTCTAAATCATCAGGGTCAAGGTTCGATTTCTTAAAAAGAGTGGTGACAATGGCTCATTCCTTGTCTAAGAAGTGGCTAAATGATAGATTTAATTCAATCTGAGGATGAATCTAAATTTTAAAAAGGAGGTTTGTTATGAGAGGGCCTGATGAGAATGACATTTGAGGAAATGAAGTAATATTTATCTTGTTTCAGGGACACTAAGTCTTTGAAATTTAATTTTAAAAAGGTCTTTGAATGACTTCTTTTTGCAACGTTTTTATTGTTTTTGGATGATTCAAACTCGCATCTAATCTTTGAAATTTTATTATGAAAATAGTTTTCGAAAATTTCTGGTAAAGTATTATTTAAAATAATTACTGATACATCCATTTTTATATGTTTTTTATTTCTATTTTCTTCTGTAGGTGGTCTATTTGCTGCTTTCAGAAGGCAGATGTTTATGGTAAGCTTCCTAAATGTAAACGTTATTTTAGAGAAATTTTCCACCAGGAGCCAATTCAACTCCTAGGTCAAGGCTGTGGAAAATTTCAATTTAGCATAATTGACATGAAATATACATAAATTTTTTTAAAAAATCACTCTGAAACTAATATGACGCAGACGTAAGCTGAGAAAATTAATTGGTTTTATGGTCTCCCCTCTGTCAGATTTCACATTGTCATGTTGAGTTCGGAGCATATGCATCTATTGCAGGGCCAAGAATGTCAGCCAGATGATAGTCTTTCTCAATAGTCTGAGACAGACGAGCTATATGTGGGTGCCTCTGTTGTTCCACCAACTATGCTTTAACTAAATGGTGATCCACCCTAGTGCTTGAATGCTCCTAAGCCCAGTGTTAAATTACCTGTTCTGTCTTTGTGAATAGATATACGGCAGCAGCCTCTTATGGTTCTCACACTACTATGTTATGACGATCGACCCAATCAGCAAAGTCCAGTCCGCACTCGTGCACCGTTGCGAACCTGCCCGGTAGCATCATTCAACTAGATGCTCTGCTATTTCGGGTTCTTGCCCACATCTGGTACATGTGGGACAGGTGGAAAGTCCCCACTGATGAAGCGCACTTGCTGTTAGGCAGCTCCTCGACAGAAGTCGATTCGCAGCCAGCCAGTGTCCTCTCTTACTGGTATCAAAGCCTGGCAACTTCTCACCAAGCTTAGAGGAGTGTACGTCCCTGCCCCCACAAGGGATTGAATTCATCCAAACCGACTTCCATCTCGTATATGCATCTCTGTCCATAGTCAGGGAAGCTGCGTACAAGGGTTGCCGGGACTTATTTCAGCTCAAAACGGGGGCACCGTCCATAATGCGCTTCAGAGGGGTGTCCCCATTCTTATTCAGCCAGTTTACCGTAATCGTCTCCTTTCAGACATCGGGGGGCTGGATCGCTGCCATTATCGGGCCCCATTCTCTAGGAGTTGTTGCCAGCATTCCTGACACTATGTGCATCGACTTGCAAAGTTTTACATCTACCTTCTCAACGTTTCTGCTTCTACCGCACACTGGAGTGCAATACTCCACGGTGGAATAGCATAGTGCCAGGCGGACGTTCTCAGGCTGCCTGTTGAGAAAGGGTCAAATTCAAAGCATGTGTCCTGGTTTATCGTTGTCTGGAAAACACTGTCCCTCCCTACTTTACAGAACTCCAAAAGAAATTTACTTTGGCCCGATCTTTGTGTTCCTCCAATGACACTACCTGTTTGACTATCCCTCGCATCAGTACGAAGGTGGAAACAAGGTCCTTTTCTCATTTTGGTCCATCTGTATGGAACACCATTCCACAGAGCATACGGGAGTTTAAATCATTGTCGGTGTTCAAGAACTCCTTGAAAACATTTCTTTTTTTACTGTCATGTATTTTCTTGGATATTGTTTTGTGTTGATGTAAAGCGCCAAGAGGCTCATTGTTGAAGATACCGTGTGCTCTATAAGAGTATATTATTATTATTATTATTATTATTATTATTATTATTATTATTATTGTTGTTTTATTATTATTATTATTATTATTATTATTATTATTAATATTATTATTTTTATTATTATTATTTTACTTGCACGACATGCAGCCAATGAAAATGCTTACTCTTTGACCAATGATATCCCATACTCACACTGCATGTAGCCAATGAGATCAACCAATGAATGTTCTTGATAGGTCATATAATGGACTGATGACTGATGGTGTGTCAGATCGTCCCCTCCAGACAAAGACAGGTTGTGATTGATGACGTCTTCACAAAATATTGACATGAAAGTCACCATTGTGTTTAAATATATATTTTAAAAAAAAATTATTATTATTATTATTATTATTATTATTATTATTATTATTATATTATTATTATTATTATTATTATTATTATTATTATTATTATTATTATTTATTATTTATTATATTATTATTATTATTATTATATTATTATTATTATTATTATTATTATTATTATTATTATTATTATTATTATTATTATATTATTATTATTATATTATCATATTATCATTATCATCATCATCATTATTATATTCTTTTATCTTCTTCTTTTTCTCCTTCTTCATCTTCTTCTTCCATTTATTATTACTGTTATTATCGTTGTTGTAATAATAATAATAATAATAATAATAATAATAATAATAATAATAATAATAATAATAATAATAATAATAATAATAATTATTATTATTATTATTATTATTCTTATTATTATTATTGTTATCACAAAATATTGACATGAAAGTCACATTGTGTTTAAATATATATATTTTTTTTAAATGCACAAAAAAGGAACAAAAACAAACAATTTTTTTTTCTATGTCATTGTGTATGCAATTGCATACATGCCGTTTCCAATCCCGGACAAATTACAGAGGGAAAATATCAACCCCCCCCCCCCCCCAATGTTTATTTTTGACAACCCCTCTGTAACAACAACCCTCTATAACGACATTTTATTTCAGGTCCTGACGATGTTATAGAGAGGTTTCACTGTATATGATTTGTTCAAAATTTGCAACTGTTCAAAAAATTTGAAAGAATACAAAAGGAAGGGTTGAAGGGAGGTGAGCGGTTGGAGATTAGAAAAAGAAGAAATTTCTTAATGAAGTCGTGTAGAGTTATAAGCCATAAATTGTATCACAGAGGGTGAAAGAAATTAATATATTGCTTCTCATTAATTTCAGGAAGCATTTATGGATCGTCTATTCAATTTAATGTTTGCAGGTAAGTTTTGGTTTAAAATTAAGAGGCTGTCTTTTGTTGTCCCATGTATTTATATTTCTTTGAGATCAACAGTTAACAGTGATTCTTGAGTATCGATATATTATGTATATAACATACCCAAGTCTGCTCTTGGAATTTTTTTCTTTAAAAAAAAAAAAATGTAATGTAAACAATAAGTTATTAAAATAAAATTGAATTGAATTTAACAATGAAGACTCAATAACAATGAAATAACTTCAACAGCACGACAAGAGGCATATGAACGTAACAGATTCCATGAGCCTGACTTTTGGTCAGATTATGATTCAGACGATTCTGATGATGGCTTTGTTTACTACAGAGAGTCGAGGGAATCATCCACACGTTCTTTTGCAGCAAGCAACTCAAGGCATTCCTCTCCTTTTTATAGACAAAGTACAAGATATGAGAGTCCGTCTAGAGGTAAGATAAAGATAAATAGATAGAGAGATTAATAGGTTTATGTAATATTATTGAGGTAATCAAGCACTCTTAATATATATATATATATATATTATATATATATATATATATATATATATATATATATATATATATTTATATATATATATATACTCCTGATAATTGCAACGCCTTCGGATCAGTGAAAATGTTGTGATGAACCTACTTTAAGATTTTGATGAAAGATGCAATAGAAATATGCTTATTATCATTACAAACAAATGAGGACAACGAAGAAGATTAATGTGGCGAAGAACTGCCAATCAGCACCTATCATCAAAAGGAGGTGAGCGAGGTTTGTGACCTCCTGAAAGAGTACATGCTGCAGCATCCTTTTGAATTCTCAATTAGTGAAATTGACTCCACACTCAAGCTCCTTGAAAAACTGTTCCGTGTGATGAAAAAAATCAAATCAGCAATCCAAATTAATGCATGGCCCAGCAGTATGGTCTTGGCCTTTTTTAAAAATTAAAAAGGTACTGAGTTTGACTGCTCACCGCATTGTGTGGCCTTGAATAAGTCACCTCATCCCAGCTCACTTTGCAGCACTGCATTGCGGCTGATGCCAAGGTTATTCTTGTCTTCCCTTGGAATAGACTCTAAAGACAGATTTACTCGGGGGGGGGGGGGGGGGGGGGGGGGGGATGAATAGAGGGAATTTTATATTTTTGTATTCTATCACTTTTGCAAAACTCAAACGATTAAGTATATATTTCAGGATTTTCGCCACCACGACAAAGAAAATCATCTTCAAGTTATCATAATGACACACCCAGGAATACTCCTCCACCAAATAAAACACATAGTGAACGAAGACGGGAGAGAAGAGAACGATCAAGAACAGCAAGTGCCTCATCACATCATTATCATGACACACCAAGGAATGACACACCTCCAACAGCAAAAAGAAGGGCAGGCTCAAGAGCAGCAAATGCCTCGTCACGTTCAGATGTAAGGAAAAAAACGTTTTTAGATTGACAGGACTTCCTTTTTATATGTTTCAGATATCTAAGACTGTTTAACAAAATTTGGGTTCATCTTACTTTGTCAATTTATGATGTAAAATTTTTCTGGCCAAAATAAACAAACGTTTGGTTTGACTTAAAATGCCAAATGAAATCTACAAAACAGAATGTTCAGGCCATAAAGTTCTTATTCAACCAACTACAAAAACTGTTGTTGATGGTTGAAGAAGGGTTTTGAGCCCAAACTGTTCTGTATAAAGTGTTTCATTCTTTTGTGAATCAGTTATATATTTATTTTAATTCCATACTTTTGATTTGACTTGTGTTTTGATATTACAAGTCATTATTATCGACAAACCATCCATAAATAAGTTCTATTTTCATGATTACGGTAAGACCTAAATGTTTGGCAACAAATTTAACTCACTCAACCTAACACCGACAATATCTGTAATTTACCCGGGTTGCTTTTACTTTTACTCCATGCCTATTTATTACTTTTTTCTGAGACAAATTATAGAGGAGACAAATTATATCAAAGCTAATGTTTTTAGTTTTTACATATTAATGGTAGTTGAATAAAACTATCTACGTACATGCTCATTTTTAATACATTTTTTTCCCAATTTTGAAAAGTAGCAAAAATCTCTAGGATTGAGTGAGTTAAACTTTAAGAAATGAACAAAGTATTAGCAATATATCACTGTCAGAGTGGGAATGACTTTATTTCAATCTTTGATTGTTCCTTTGATTTATTTGATTATGCTCGTTTTCACCAATTATCAGAAACAATTTAGTTACTCAGGTTTCATTTAGCATTTGTTGCAACCCTGTTACTTTTTTTCTAGGTAAAAGCAGTCAGATATATCAATTGGGCTTGAGTTGAAACAGGTTTAACTCACTCAACCCTAAAACCGACTATATCCGTTGTTTACCCGGATTACTTTTACCCCATGCCTATTTATTACATTTTTTTCTGAGACAAATTATATGCGTAGTATCAAAGCTAATGTTTTTTTTTTTCATTTTTACATGTTTATGGTAGTTGAATAAAACTATCTATCCACATGCTCATTTTAATACATTTTTTTCCAATTTTTAAAAGTAGCAAAAATCTCTAGGATTGAGTGAGTTAAGGGTTAACGAGTAGTTCACATCTCATTTCCATCCGAACTGTTATTTCATTTTATGTGAATTATTTCAGTCTCTGGAAGCTCTTTTGCGTCAGATTCAAAAGAATAAAGTGGAAGCACAACGACAAAAATCTGCTCGTTTAGAGAGAGAGAAAGAAGAAAAGAGAAAAAGAGAAGAACAAGAGGAAAGAAGAAAACAAGAGGAGAAACAGAAGAGGTATCATTTACTACTATGAAAGACATTAGTTTTATTTTATTGATATCCCTATCGCTATGTCTCAGTTGTGTATAACCTTGGTCTTAAACCCACAACATAAACTTAATCAGGTCATAGGGTTTAGCTAGTGATTAGGCACCTGGATAATATACTCTTGGGAGAGGCATTTTGCTCACATTTCACTCATCAGAAATTTATGTTTGATGTAGAAATCCCCTTGGTGTAAATCAGGATGATTTTTCTTTGTCCAAAATTTGTCCAAGGGCCTAATTAGCTGCTTATCCTACCGGGTGTATTAAATATTGAGTTTTGAGCTTTTATATAGCGCAGTATCCACTAAATGTGCTCAAAGCACTTTACAAGGGGTCCCTAGCCAAACATGTAGGTCGTGACATGACGCCTGTTAGGTGATATTACATATTTTTCGTACATAGACAACGCTGTTAACGGCCAGGTATTCATTTTACACCGGAGTACGTTGAGAGAACGTGAGTAAAGAGCCTTTTCCAAGGACTCAACTGTGTGGCTTTGAGCAAGTCACCTAGCTTTAGCTCACTTTGCAGCGCTGTACTCCTGCTGACGCCTGGGCTATTCCAGTCTTCCCTTGGAATAGATCCTAAAGAAACATTTTCCATAGGGATGAATAAAGGGAATTTATTATTATTATTATTATTATTATTATTATTATTATTATTATTATTATTATTATTATTATTATTATTATTATTATTTATGTGTTTCACTTCTAACCTCACAACCAGAAAAGAGACCAACCAAGCTAAAATGGAAAAAGAAAAGGAAGCAAAAGTAAAACAGAAAGAAGAGGAGGAGAGAAAACGAAAAGTAAGGATACAATTATTGGCATTGTATTTAGATTAAGGAATAAATATACACTTATCTTACTGTTTAATGCTTAATAAGTAATAAACAAAAATGAATATAACAGATTAAAAAAAGAGCAAAATACCAAACACGGAACGTTTCAGGCTCAAAACCTTTCTTCAGCCAACAACAAAAAAAAACAAAAAAAACATCAGTATATACTTCTAGAATAAAATAACACATCATCCATGCTTATAATAAATATAGAAAACAATGGCATTGTGACAAAATGAAAAAAGAAAGATAGACCTCAAGGTTTCTAAAGCAATGGGGCCTAGCCAAATGCCGAATGGAATGTGGGAGATCGCTTCCCTTATTGTCTGTCATCTAACCAATAGCAGCAACCAATCAATACATGACAAAAAGCTTCAATCTTAAGAGCAGGCAATTATAACATCCGACCTTAAGAAATGGAAAAGAGAACAAGCATTTAACTACTGTTAGTTTCTATAATATCAATGCCTAGCAGGCAAAATCTTTGAATTCGTAATCTTTTACCGTATTGTGGTACATCACCTGAAACATAATATTCTTGTGGACTATTTATTTATTTATTAATTTTTTTTTTTTAGGAAATGGAAGACATCAGGGAACAAATATTGAGACAAGAGAAAGAGAAAAAATGCAAAGAAGAAAGAAAAAAGGCAGCTCAAAAAGAAGAATATGATAGAAAGAAAGCAGCCCAGCTAGAAGAGGAAAAGAGAAAAAAAGAGGAAAAAGAAAAAGAGGAGAAAAGGATAGCTGAGCAACAAAAGTAAGACTTGTTGAAGTTAAAGCAAATATGCCTCAGTTTATAACTGGTTAAGAACATTTTGTGCCTAATGATTGTGTTATTTTGTACATTTTTTTTCAGCAATTGAGTTATTTTGAATATATTTAGTGCACATTTATAAAAAAATAATGATATTTACTTTAAGCTTCTGTTGAAACAACGAAACAATGTGGACATATAGGGGTTTCCCATAATTCTACATTTCGAATGGAAAATTGATTTGAGATAAATGTTAATGAAAAATGTTTCATCTAATTTCTTTTTAAGTTCTCAAAATACTCGTTTTGTCTGACGTTGTTTTCTTTTATTTTATAATGTTTTATTATAATGATACAATTTCAGAAAGGAGGAGGAAATTGCCAGAGTAGAAAAAGAAAAGAAGGAGAAGGAGAAAGCCGAAAAAGAGTCTGAAAGACTAAAGGTAAAAAATCTGTAACTGTCACTAGCCTACCAGCATGAACAAAATTCCTTTAGATCTAGAGCATTGATATGTAACTTTTGACACAAGCAACTTGAAAAAGAATGCAAGATTTTAGAGTATAGATAGTATGCACTTGGCTAAGAAGTTCACAACATTGCCATCCGGAAGTATAACGGACCAACACACAAAACTATGTGTAACCATGATCGTCTATAGCCTGGTTAATACAGTTTAGTGAGAATAACTCATAAACGCAGATGGCAAAAAACAATAACAAACACCTGAGTGACGTCATCTTCGAACTATCTATAAGATTCTTGAACTCCCGCTGTAGGAATTTCGAACAAGTTCCCTATCCGGTTGTGCAATCTTGGGAGCCTGGCATTGGGAATGAGTTTGAAATTTCAAATACAAGAATTCAAGAATACTTTTATAGCATCCCTTCAATGACCTCACCCTTATTATTTCTTATCAAAATGTATCCTTTTCTAACATTGATTGGATTTTGAATTTAATGATTTGACCTTACGAATTATCATTGTGGTTAGGATATCATAGATGCGTCAAAATTAATTTTTTAGTAAAACGAATGCATGCCAGAGAAAAATGTTTCTTAAGCTCTGACATTTTTAGCCAAGGATGATAGGATGACTCATAATAATTTTGGTTTTATGCTATTGTAAAAAGGGTTAATAATGTATTTTCAGGCATTTTCAGGCATTTCTATGCCACTAAATCTAGTAACTACTCGCATACTGGAAGGACAGCTAATTCGGCTAGCTGCACCTATAAATGGCTAATGTTTGACTCTTCACAGCAGGACAATATATATAGATCTAATTTAATTTTGTGGCTTTTGTTTCCTAATCATCTTTGACACCACAAAAGTAAATACAAAGAGAGAGGATGCAGGACTATTTGAAAAAAAAAAAGTATACTTCTAGTAGAATGTTGTTATAATCATCACTGAAATAAAAGTCCCTTGTAGAGTTGAATGTGATTCCTAAAGCTTTTCAAAATTTTAAGACCAGAAGCAAAATGTTTATGTATTCAACTCCAAATAAGACAAGTTGGCAACATTTCACATTTTCTTTATAATATAGTGATACTGTTTAGTGCGGTTTTGTTATAAAAAAATGTTTTGGTGATTGAGGTCAGTGGCTGAAAGTTGACCTCTGTATAAGTGATTAAAGGGCAGATAATAGATATTGTGGTAGGTATTGAATGTCTAATGTGTGGATGAATTTGATACAACAATCATATGCTACAATATCATATTTATCCCATTTGTGCTCAAACATTTGCATGGAATCTCGCCTGAAACTTAGATCCATACATGTTTGATTCGACTTGAACATGTGGCTCATGGTCTCAAAACCTGATTATACAGTGCGAGCCACTTAATCAGAACAGCTTTGTTACTCAGAAATCGTTCCAATTAATCATTAATTAATTCAATAATAAATAATGAATAATAAAACCAATCCAAGACTGCACATGTATTTTGCAATCTCTCTCTCTCTCTTCTCTCTCTCTCTCTCTCTCTCTCTCTCTCTCTCTCTCTCTCTCTCTCTCTTACTCTCTCTTTCTCATGTTCAATGCAGTTGATGCCAAATTTTGATTGTAAACATTTTCTTTTTTTTTTGCACAGGAATTGGAAAGAATCAGAAACCAATCTATAAAGGAAGAGAGGGAGAACAAGGCACAGATAGAGAAGCAAAAGAGGGAACGAGAGAAAAAAGAAAAGGAAAAGCAAACACCAGAGCAATTGAAGTAATATTTTATTTAGAAAAACAAAAAAAAGTTAGCTTTTATATAGCGCAATATACACTTAATGCCCTCAAAGCACTTTACAAGGGGTCCCTGACCAACAGCAACATGTAACATGTAGAACAAGACATGACGCCTGTGAGGTGATATTACAATTTTTTCAGAAAGAGACAAAGCTGCTAATGGTCAGGTACTCATTTTACCCCTGAGTACTCAACTCAAACTCGAACTCAGGACCCTGCGATCCGAAAGTGAGTATCATACCACTAGACCACAAAATATAATTACATATATATATAATTATAAGTACAAAGTTTGGCACTAAGTTAGATGAATAAAGTAGGCCGTTTGAGCCATAAGTTTATCTTTCTAAGTTTCAGCAACATTAAACATGCACTAACATTTTCTCCCTGCATTGTAATTTGAATAGGACACTAGTGGAGTATTTGTACAAAGTTCTTTCTGTCAGAGCTAACAGATCCAGCTACTTAGTTGTGGGCTGAGTGGATGGGGGCTAGATAAATAACCTTGACTGTACCCGGTATTGATACTGATCCTTTTAAAGCAACTGCTCTAACTACCTACTAAGCTCTTGTAAACCCCCTTGAATCGATAGGATTATCTCATTAAAACATGTGAGTTAGTGTGGAGAGAGTTGACATAGTGAGTAAAGTTCTTGGATTTGAATGCATTTGCAATCAGTGAAAATTTCAATGCATTAAAAACATTCTGTTTCCAGTTAATCTATATTAATATGTAAAGGATATATGTGTGTATTTTGAAGTAATTTTGGCGGGATGATTATAATACTATAAGATTCACACATTTATATACACTATTAAATTTGTTCGAGCAATGTAAACCATTGGAATTTATCATATTTTGGTCAATAAAGATTTATTATTTTTATTGTCATTATAATTATTATTATTATTATTATTATTATTATTATTTATTAT
This sequence comes from Berghia stephanieae, assembly GCF_034508935.2. NCBI lineage: Eukaryota > Metazoa > Mollusca > Gastropoda > Nudibranchia > Aeolidiidae > Berghia > Berghia stephanieae. The sequence goes on along the minus strand of NC_088370.1, from coordinate 34,306,434 downwards.
TATTATATTATTATTATTATTAATTATTTATTATTATTATTATTATTATTATTACCATCATCATCATCATCTCATAATGATAATAATAATAATAATAATAATAATAATAATAATAATAATAATAATAATAATAATATCATTATTATTAATATTATTATTATTATTATTATATTATTATTATTATTATTATATTATTATTATTATTATTATTATTACTATTATTATACTTTGCCGAGTGATCTGTCGAGTTGAGACCCCAAGTGAGAAAAATAACGAACATTAATCAATTTTATAGAAAAGAGAAGGAAGAAGAAAATCGCTAAACAACAAAAGATTTATTTTATAAGATTTGTAAAGTAATATAGAAATAAATGATAAAATAAAATAGAACTCGATAAAATTCAGGAATCTCCAAGTAGGACTGCTGCAGTGGAATCTGCATCCACTCATAGTGGGCAGGGGGGGGGGTACTTACTGTCTTCTATCCCCTGTATCTGTTTTCCAACATGCTTTCTGTCTTTGTCTTGTGGAATGAGATTACTTGGTTTTGTCTTGGCCCTGCCCGGAGTCCTAGCTGGGAGGGAAACAGTCAAATGCATAGTTATTGTTTTGGGGGATGATATTTTTTTCCTTGTAAATCATCTCTCTGTTATGTATTATTATATTTGTTATTTTGAATTTATAATGTAAGCATTTGAGTGTATTCCTCTTTGTTGGATTTTGTGCTTGTGTCTGGATGAGACTTGTAGGTGATTTCAAACTAAGTACATTGGTGGTATGCTCTTGGAATCTACATCTGATCCCTATTTGTTCCCAGTTCCCCTATGTCTTACTTTTTCTTGGGTGCTTTATTTGTAATTCTAGAACTTTTTACTATCCCATTTTCTTCCTTTTTACTGGCACTGACATAACCTAAATGTGTTGCAAGCGCCGTAAAACCCTAAAAAAAAACAAACAAACAAAAAACAAAAAACAAAAAAAAAAAACAAAAAAAAACCAAAAACACCTCTTGTTGGTCCTACATTTTCTGTTCTTATCTAAGTCTGTTCCATGGATAATGGATAAAGTCAATATTGCTTAAAGTCAACCAATCTTTCTGGTCTGGCGATGTTGACTTTATCAGGTTTCCACTGTATTCTAGTTGGTCACTTTATAAATTTTGCTATGGTTTCAGAAAAGCTGAGGAAATAGCCAAAATTGAGAAAGAAAAGAAAGACAAAGCAAAGAAAAGATTTGAGGATTCAAAGAGATGGAAGGTAATATTAATCCGCCTTTTTTCCTCCTAAAAGACTCAAAGCACATTTGAAATTGTTTCGAATTATGCCAGGTTGAAACACATGCAGAAAATTAATTTCTAAATTATAATTGTTAAAAAGTGTAAAATTGGAATTTTCAGTTTATTTATTTTATTCAGTAAAATAGAAATCTACCAATATGAAACTATTTTCATAAATGTTTAACTATAAGTTCAATTTCAACATTTCATTTACCCCTACTTGTTTGAGGCAATGGGTTGCGTTTATGACCCAACAACTTCATAGGATTGTTGCCAAAAGGGTGATTGGAAAAATAAGAAGAGACTATGATTATCTGTGTAACTGTAATACAGTCTGCGGTTTTGAGCCATGAACAGGCAACTTTGAAATAGGAACCAAACAGTAATGGTTAATGAAACAGGGTCAAATGAAATAGTGGTGAGATCATGGATACCTCATTTTGAATTTATATTGATGATTTTGATTTATCTTAAAATTCAGGAAGAAAACTAAGATTATTTATGGTCTCTTATGTTAACAAATTAAAAATGAAAACGATGGCAAAATTTTGTGAAAAAACGTTGATAGTTTGTAACAATAGGAAAAGATTTGAAAAATGGAATTTCATCCATATTAATAGTAGAATTTGATAATTCCAAATAAAACACAAAAAATCTAATCACATCTTGAATGACAGAATTTTAAAGAAACTAAACGGTACTGAAAAAAAATGAAGACATGACCAGAACCACAATTTGATATCACAGCAGATTAGTCTAACACCTAGCCGATCATCAGATCTATTGAGCTTTATATAGCGCAATATCCACTAAATGTGCTCAAAGCGCTTTACAAGGGGTCCCTGGTCAACAGCAACATTTAACATGTAGGACGGGACGGGACGCCTGTTAGGCGATATTACAATTTTTCGGACAAAGACAACGCTGTTAACAGCCAGGTAATCATTTTACACCTGAGTACGGTGAGAGAATGTGAGTAAAGAGCCTTTTCCAAGGACTCAACTATGCGGCGAGCACAAGGCTCGAACTCATGACCTTCCAATCCGAAAGCGAGTGTCATACCACTAGACCACATAGCCGCACTAAGCTATTAATTATTATAAAATCAAAGCAAATTCTGTTGTCATGAGTGTAAAGTAATCAGCACATGAGTTAGTAAAAAGCGGCAATAATGCTTTGGCTAATAAACAAAAAATAAAAGCAAACATAATTATTTTGTTTTAAAAATGCTATATTCCTATTCTTTCTTTTAACAGTTTGAGAAGCAAAGAAAAGGAAAAGAAAATACAGTGCAAAATGGAGGAGTCCAACTAGGAAGGGAGAAAACAAAAGTGAAAGTAGAAAAAGAATGGAGGCCATCGGAATGGAACAGGTAGTATTTAGATTTAATCTTTATTATTCATAAGTACAAAAAGACATACAGAAACCCCCCTCCAAATAACTTGAGCTTTTATATTGTGCAATATCCATTAAACGTGCTCAAAGCGCTTTACAAGGGGTCCCTGGCCAACAGCAACACTTAAAATGTAGGACAAGGCTGTTAGGTGATATTACATTTTTTTTCGGACAGGTACGACACTGATAACAGCCAGGTAATCATTTTACTTTTACACCCGAGTACTGTGAGAGAATGTGAGTAAAGAGCTTTTTCCAAAGACTCAACAATTCACTGCCTGGGACTCGAACCCAGGACCCTCCGATACCACTTGACCACATAGCCACACTCTCTGACCTTGAAGGTGTTAATTAATTGTTTTAACACACACAAGCATTACTGGAATATGACACATCCTATCTATGTAATATTATGTCGGAATAAGCTATATGAGTCAAAGTGAGTTTAAAAGTCAAAGTGATCAGCTTTAGGAAATTTTAAGTGTTTTGAAATTTTAGAAACAAAACGCAGCCTCCTTGATGGATGCATTTCAAAAAAAATATTTAAAAAATGAGCTTTTATATAGCGCAATATCTACTAAATGTGCTCAAAGCACTTTACAAGGGATCCCTGGCCAACAGCAACACTTACAGAGACAATGCTGTTGACGGCCAGGTACTCATTACACCTGAGTACAGTGAGAGAATGTGAGTAAAGAGCCTTTTCCAAGGACTCAACTATGCGCTGAGTGAGGCTCGAACCCAGGACCTTCCGATTCGAAAGTGAGTGTCATACCACTAGACCACATAGCCGCACATTTACTTTAACTAACATGTTAAAGGTTAAGCTTAAGTTTCATTTTTAAGCTTTAGTCTATTCCTGACATAGTATCATTTTCACTAGATTGATCACAGATGGTTTTGTTTCAATAATATTCTCAAAATACAATATTAATGGTTTCATAATTTTCAAACGTAATGACCCACAAAAGTAGTTAAATTTGTTGCTTGTTTTTTAAATATTTTGTTTGATTTGTTATGAAGATGAACCAAATGGATAAAGTATAAAGCAATGCTATTTATTATAATTATTTTTAAAAAAAAGGAAATAATTATCATCTCCTATTTTTATAACGGATTCATAATAGCTGAGGAATTATTATTTCATTTTGTTTGTTTATGATCACTCCATTAAAAATTTAAAAGTTATCACTACAATTGTTATTAAATCTAAGTTTTTATATAACTCTTTAGAATGGAATACTTTCTTTCAACCCTTAATTTTTATTTAACTAATTAACTAGTTGTTGCTGGTGACATAATTTTGCTCTCAAAGCAGTAAGAGTGATTTGAAGCCTGAGTTGCATTGCTGTTACTGTTGCTTTGGTGAAATTGTTAAAATATGAGTCTTGTTTTATATATCTGTAATTATTTATTCTTCCATAAAGTCATTTTACTCTTCCTTTTTTCTTCATCAAATGCACAGACGCGATAAGGAAGCTGTAAAGAGGCAAGATAAAATAATGAAGAATAAAGGGAAAGATGATGAGAAAATATGGAAGACGAAAGAAGTTGAAAAAAAGAGGGAAGCTAAAGGGGAAGGTGGCAAAAAGGGGAAGGAATTGGGGAATACTGAAGAAAAAGTTGAAGAATTGAGGACAAACAAAGGAGCTGAGAAAATGAGGAAAGCTGGAGCAGAAGCTGACAAACAGGACAAGGAATTGAGGAAAGCTAATGGAGGAGGAGAGAAATTACAGGCAATCAAAGAGGAATTTGAAAACATGAGAAAAGTTAAAAAAGAAGGTGACGAAAAGGTGGAGGAATTGGGAAACCCAAATGAAAGAGCTGAGAATCTGAAAAGACCTAAATCACAAACTATGAAAATGGAGGAGTTGAGGACAGCTGTTGAAAAGACCGGGGAATGGCGGAAAACTAAAGTGAAAGCTGAGAAAAATTGGAAAAGTAAAGAAGAAACTGACGAAAAGGTGAAGGAATTGAGGAATACTAAAAAAGAAGCTGACAAAACCACGAAAGCTGAAAAAGAAGCTGACAGAAACAAAATTGAATTTAGAAAAGTAAAAGCCGAAGCTGAAGAAATGATGAAAGCCAAAGAAAATGCTGACAGAAAAGAAGAGATATTGAAGAAAGCTAAAGAGGAAGCTGACAAAACAAAAGAGGAATTGAAGAGAGTTGGTGGAAAAGCTGAAGAAATAAGGAAAGCTAAAGAAGAGACTGACAGAAAGAATGAAGAATTGAGAAAGGCTAATTGGAAAGCTGAAGAAATGAGAAGAGTTGAAGAAGAAGCTAATAAAAAGAAAGAGGAAATGAGGAAGGCGGCAGAAAAAAATGAAGAAAAGAGGAAAGCTCAAGAAAAAGCTGAGAAAAAGGAGAAAGAATTGAGGAAAGCTGAAGAAAAAGACACGAAGAAAGAGGTGGAAATCAATAAAGCTAAAGGAGAAACCAGGAGAAAGAGAGAGGAAGAGGCTGAGAGAACAAGGGCTGAATTTAGGATGTCATTCAAACTCCAAATGGAAAATAAAAAAGCTATGGAAGAAACAGATCAGGAGGATAAAATGTGGAAAGTAAAAGAAGAAACCACGAATTGGAAAATTCAAAATGATCAGCAGGGAGCAAAGGAAGGTGAAAGGAACACTTGGGCTGAATATGAAAAACAGAAGAATATGAATGCCTTTTTGAAAAAACTGAGGGATGATTTTGATCGTATAGACTTTATGGATGCCCAAGGACAGTTCAAGGCAACAAAAACTCAACTGGTGGATGTTCTCAAGTCGGATGATATGACAACCAAGAAAAATGACGTAAGTATCAGGAATATGTGATCCACTACACTAAAACACTATTATGAGGGGAGACTAGACTGCTGAAAACTGAATATACCACGTGGCTCAGAAAAAGTGTCCCATGTTTGACAGTTTAGTGTGTCTATTCTTTTTAAGAT
>NC_088370.1:34265825-34295825 GCF_034508935.2 Berghia stephanieae | reverse complement strand
GATTGTCAGTCTCATGCTTCTCACTAGCCATGTGTTGTGTCAATATATAGCTCAATATGCACTAAACATGTTCAAAGCGCTTTACAAGGGGTCCCTGGCCAACAGCAACATTTAACATGTAGGATGGGACATGACGCCTGTTAGGCAATATTACAATTTTTTCTGACAGAGGCAATGCTGTTAACATCCAGTTACTCATTTTACACCTGAGTACGGTGAGAGAATGTGAGTAAAGAGCCTTCTCTGAGGACTCAACTATGCGCTGAGTGAGGCTCGAACCCAGGACCTTCCGATCCGAAAGCGAGTGTCATACACTAGATGCAATGTGGGATCCAGAGTTTATTGATTGTTTTCACTTAGTCAGTCTCTGATTGTACTAATGGTTGCCCGGTTGTTGGAATAAACTCAAAATTTACTACTCTGTCATCACAAACAACAATTAGCTACTTGTAAAAAAAAACACAGCAATATGCACTTAATATGCTCAAAATGCTTTACAAGGGCTCTCAGTCAAGCCACCAGCAATGCTTAACATATAAGACAAAACATGATGCCTATAAGGTGCTATTAAATTTTTTTTTCGAACTGCGTGCAGTAAGAGAATGTGAATAAATAGCCTTCTCCAAGGACTTAATTTTACCTGCTCAGAGTGGGGAGCCAAATCAAGGACCATCCACACCAAAATTAAGTGTCACATCACAACACAACAAGCCGCACCAATTATTATTGATGATGATTTGATCAAAACAGACAGGATTTCAGAGAAAATGATTTTACAAATTTTATTATGTTTTAAAAAAAACAACTCTTATTCATATTTCAGATATGATCAAGATTCAACAACTAGGAGAAAATATCTGGACATCCCCTGGGTGATTACATATTAGTAGTACATATCTCTACATTTCTGCCTGATAAGCACACTTAACTCATTCAATCCTAGAGACTTTTGCTCTTTTTCAAAATTGGAAAAAAATGTATTAAAAATGAGCATGCACATAGATAGTTTTATTCAACTGTCATTAACATGCAAAAACTAAAAACATTAGCTTTGATACTACGCCTAATAATTTGTCTCAGAAAAATGTAATAAATAGGCATGGGGTAAAAATAACTCAGGTAAACTACGGGTATAGTCGGTGTTAGGGTTGAGTGAGTTAAAGTAAATAACGTGCTTATCAATCATTGCTGCATCGAAGAATACTTTGTGTTGACCTATGAGTTTTTCCATTACCACAATGAGATCACAATAATTTAGAATATTGGACTTTCAAATAAGAGCACACAGTTTATTAAACCCACACCACTCTTTCTGCGTGTCAGAAGAGGAAGAAAACGAAGATCAGGAGGAGGTGGAGCAAAGAAATATATTGCCTGAGAATTGCAATCAAACACACAACATCTACAGACACTGACAATTCACGTAAACATACACACAAACAAGCACATATATATCCACATACAAACGCACACAGACGCTCATTAAGAGCATAAAAATATGCTAATGCTACATAATGTTATGAAAGATCTAGCTCACAGTTTCTTCTACAATTTTTTCCAGTTTACTAACAAGAGACAAGGAACCTGCAAAGGCAAAAGAAGCACCAATAATGTACAAAAACCCAAGGAGTAAACAACGTCGATCTCAGCGATCCCCGTCAACATCAACAAATCACACCAATCAACAAAATAACTATGCCAGAAATCCCAAAAATGAACCAAACACGACATCCAATACTGTTCCTTCCGGAAATGGAGGTAGTGCCTCTGCTACAGCAGCTGGTGCTGGTGCTGGTGCTTCAACGAATACGACATATCGAGCCTACTACAAGTCATATTCCCATTGTCTTCAGAGCAAACCACCCTGGCAGCAAAAACAAGAACATCAATATAAATTCAATGAGCAGCAGGAACAGGAGAAGCAGTCATTACCAATGCATGCTGGGAATGGTAAAAGTCGTGGTTATGAGTATAGTTACAAGAAGGATTATTCAGCCAGCTTTCCTGATTTTGAAATAAGGAATGCACAACAGCAACGGCAGAAATACGCTCAGCAACAACAGAAACAACAGTGGCAGCAGCAAAAACGAAGGCAACAACAACAACAACAACAGCTTAAACAACAACAACAACAACAACAACAACAACAGCTTAAACAACAACAACAACAGCAACAGCTTAAACAACAACAACAACAACAGCTTAAACAACAGCTTCAGCAGCCACCACCTGCTGTGTTTCCACCTCGCCTTGAACAGCCTCCTCCCCCAATCCACTGGAATTCAAGCAGATTGAGAATGCCGAGGGCAGCCATACCCCATGTAAACACTCCACGTACCAACTCCTTTACAATATAAATATGTATAATATAAAAATTGTTATTTTCTCTGTGCCATCAACTGTACATAATATATTGATTGTTAAAATTTGACAAGAATTTTTGTCTAAAGAATAGTGGAATAGACTCCAGTGCATTGTGTAAATCGATCTGGTGATGGTATGATACAATGACAGGCAAAGCAAGAGGGAAATAGAAGAAAGAAAATTCTATCCCATCAACTTTCTAACGTCTTTGGTAGATTTTCTGGGTAGTTTTTTTTTCCTCTTGTATTTCTATGTTTTCATTTTGGGCCATTTATAGTTTTATGCATTTCCATGGATTCGCTTAGCTTAATAAGCTTCTTGCTGCTTTATTTAATTCCCCAGCAGACAATTTTGAATTCAATTTCTGTTTCATACAGTCAATTGTTAGGCGTCCTTGGTGCACCAGAAACTCTTACATTATTTGGTAAGATGATCATTCACATTTGAGATAAATGCTATCACTCTGAAACCAGAAGATAATTTACACAAGGTATATATCTAGTCTTATGGAAGAGTGGTTTTACACTTCCAATGGGTTTGGAACCAGTTTTTTTTTTACATCACACTTTTGTTCCCTATTTCCGGTTTAGCTTAACATTTTGTCATGCATCTGGTTCATTTCAATATAATACAACGTTGAGGTAATGGGTCGTGTTCTGGGGAGTATGCTATTTTTTCATCTTTTCGACGACAATTTCGATTGATGAATTTCATCCATCAGTATTTATATGAAAAAATGGCCTCCTTAGCAAATTTTCAGTCTGTCTAAAGTAAAAAGTAAGCTTTTGACCTCCCATGGTGGGAGGAAAGGTCATAGTTGCTGTCTCATATCCCTCAATATCTAATTTTCTTTTTATTTACCTTTCTGTTTTTGTTTTGGGATGCGTTTGCTTTTATTTTGTCTTGGCCCTGGCCTGTGTCATTGGCTGAGAGAGAAGCAGTCAAATGTATAATATTAGTATTAGTTTGAGAAATGATATTTTTTCATTGTAAATCATCTTTCTGTTGTGTACAAATAAAGTTTGTTTAAAAAAAAAATGTGATATTGTGTACAAATTTGAGTGTATTTCCCTTAGTGGGGTCATGTGCTTGTGTCTGGATGAGACTTAGGTGACTGGGTGGAGATCCTTACCTCCCATAGTGGGCAGGGAGGTACATACTGTGTCTTCTATCCCCTTATATATATTTTCCAACATGCTTTCTGTCTTTGTCTTGGAATGGGATTACTTGGCCCTGTTCGGAGTCCTGGCTGGGAGGGAAACAGTCGAATGCATAGTTATTGTTTTGGGAGATGATATTTTTTTCCTTGTAAATCATCTCTCTGTTATGTATTATTATATTTAATTTTAATGTATAATGTAAGCATTTGAGTGTATTCCTCTTTGTTAGATTTTGTGCTTGTGTCCGGATGAGGTTATAGGTGGTCTCAAACTAAGTACATTGGTGGTATGCTCTTGGATTCTACATCTGATCCCTATTTGTTTCCAGTTCCCCTTTTGTCTTACTTTTTCTTGGGTGCTTTAATTGTAATTCCAGAACGTTTTACCATCCCATTTTCCTTCTTTTTACTGGCGCTGATATAACCTAAATGTGTTGCAAGCGCCGTAAAACCCTTAAAAACAAAAACAAAAATAGACTTAGGTGATATCAGACTAAGTAATGAACATTGATAGTTTGCTCTTGGAGCCTAAGTCATTTTCCTTAAGTGAATCATTTCCATTTGTCTTGATTTTTCTTGGGTGCTTTTATTAAATCTAACCTATTTTTTACTATCCCATTTTATTTCATTTAACTCGGATGAAATCACCTAATAGTGCCGTGACTGAAAATGTATGAGACAAAAAAAGACAATGAAAATAAATATAACCGCTTCCAATCATTAAAAAACAAACAAACCAAAAACAAACAAAAAACAACAAATACAAAACAAAAAAAAAACAAACAAAAACAACCCCCCCCAAACAAAACAAAACAACTATATATGGAAGGTTTTGGGCTCAAAATCTTTATTCGTCCAAAAACAAAACCTATCTGTTAGTCTGTCATGGTGATACAAAAAACAAAAACAAGGTCGTAGCAGGTTTTCTGTGATTTCTTCATCATTGAAAGGTCCTTTGCCCACCAAATCTTCCTTTTGATATCCCAAAAGATAATAATCATTAGGTACAGGAAGGACTGTATGGTGAAAAGGGCAAAGCGTATCAACCCATAAACTAGAATCAATAAACTGATTTGGAACACAACACAGTCAGTTGACAGCAACTTTACGTTCGTGTTGCCGAGGCAATGGGGATAATCTATATTATTATTTTTCCATGAATTCCAGTCATTGGTATACTTGAGAGTTCAACGGCCATATTGTAAAATGTGCTCAAAATGACCTACATTGTTAACAGATTTTGAAATATCCAATATCACAATAAGCCATTTTGTTCAGCTTAACCCTTGGGTGTGTTTACAACTTTCATAAACAAAATGGCTTGTTTACGTACATTTATTAAGAAATGCGCATCCAATAGTTGGACAGCACCACTGGTTGGACGAAAACCTGAATATACATCGCTCCCATTGAAACAGTAATGATGGGATGGGGTGGGGGCAAGTTATGAAGATTCAGCAGCATTGTCATTTTATGTAGATGTTAAGCAATAAACTTTATACATTATTAAGATAAGATATACTTTATTGATCCTTGTGTGGAAATTATAATTTTGTATCACAACACAGTTCGGTAATATATAAAAGAAATATTAAATGTTAATAAATTAAATAAAAATTGGCAAAGAATGTTAAAAGTCTTAAGATGTACAGTGGAACAACAAGCGGATATATTATGGTGACTATGTGTCGATTATTACTTATAATGAAATTCTTGTCCAATGTAAATAAATAATCAAATGATTATGAAGATACTTTATGAACTAGTAAAGGTTAAATGATAATATACTAAAAAATAGAGAGGGAAAGAACATAAAAATCGTGTTATTGCGATTGCGTATTCAATTAGTTGTCAAGAGAGTGCTTTAAATTAATATCTATAAAAAGATACAACACAGTCAATGTTTGTGCGGCTAGGTGGTCTTGTAGTGTGACACTCGCTTTCAGATCGGAAGATCATGGGTTCAAGCCTCACTCGGTGCATAGTTGGAGTCTTTAGAAAAGACTCTTTACTCACATTCTCTCACCGTACTCAGGTGTAAAATGAGTACCTGACCGTCCACAGCATTGTCTCTGTCAGAAAAAAATAGCATCTCCTAACAGGCGTCATGTCTCGTTCTACTTGACTCTTGTTGCTGTTGATCAGGGATCCCTTCTAAAGTGCTTTGAGTACGTTTAGTGGATCTCATCTCATCTCATGTAGTTCCATATCTGAAGCAGACGTCGGAGGTCATCTTCCGCCAAGCTGATCTATCTCTTGCCAATTCTATTAAAGCAGCGCCACCTTTCTCAGCTTCATCTGTCCAAGTTCTTATCCCTTTCAAATACGTTATTCTTTGTCTTCCTCTTATTCTTTTTCCATTCATCTTTCCAGTCAAGGCGAGTATTTCCAAACCAGGGTGGCGGATAATGTGTCCTAAAAATTCCATTTGGCGTTTGATGATTTTTGTTATCAGTGATCTTTTTCTGTTTGCCATTTCTAAAATTTCTTCATTTCTTTTCCTTTCCATCCATGACACCCTCATCATTCTTCTGTAAAACCACATTTCCACTGCCTCCAGTCTTTTAACCATGGTCTTGTTTATGGTCCAGCTCTCACAACCATATAGCAGCACAGACAGTACATAGCAATCCAGGACTTTGATTTTTGTTTTCATGCTAATATTCCTGTTTTTCATAATTGTATGCAGCTGGTTGAATGCATTCTTCGCCATACCTATTCTTTTCTTTATTTCACAATCTGATTTTCCATTGGATGTTACATTGAAGCCTAAATATTTGAAACATTCAACTTGTTGTATTGTTTGTCCTCTGCTTGTTATTACACAGGCTGGTGGGTTATTATTTTTAGATACCGTCATACATTCTGTTTTAGATATATTCAGTTCCAGTCCCATATTTTCACTACTCCTGACTACAACATCCAGTAATTCTTGTAGTTCATGTTCAGATTCTGCCAGTAGAACCGTATCATCTGCATACCTCAGATTTGTTACATTCTTTCCTCCAATACACACCCCCTTCTTATGTTCGATATCTCTTAATATCATTTCACTATAGAGGTTGAATAAATCTGGAGACAAAACACACCCCTGCCTAACTCCTCTTCTAATAGGTGTAAAACTGCTTAGTTTGTTGTCAACACGCATTGCTGCTTCTTGTTCCCAGTACAAATTCCGTAATATTCTTAAATCTTTACCATCAATGTCCAAGGATGATAGAATTTTGAATAGTTTTTCGTGTTGTACTTTATCAAAGGCTTTTGAATAGTCGATGAAACACATATACAGATCTTTATTTACTTCAATACATCTTTCCATCAGCATTGATAATGTGAATATTCCATTTCTGGTACCCTTGTCCTCAACAAAACCAAATTGCATCTCCCCAATTTCAGGTCGTATTTTATTTCTTATTCTTAGTAAAATTATCTTCAAAAGAATTTTTGTGAGGTGGCTCATTAGGCTAATAGTTCTGTGTTGTTCACAATCAACTGCCCCTGGCTTTTTTGGTAGTGCTATAAAAATGGATCGTTTCATATCAGTTGGCATTTTTCCTGTGTCATACACTTGATTTAGAAGGTTTGTGATGAATTCAATCCCCCATTCACCCAGGCCAGTCAAGGCTTCAATTGTTATGGCATCAGGTCCTGCAGCTTTTCCATTTTTCATGCTTTTCATGACGTTCCTAACTTCATCTTTCATTATAGAAGGCCCTTCCAGTTCTTTTATCATAGGCATTTCTCCTCGATTATCAAAAAAAAAGTTCTTCAATATATTCTGACCATCTGTTTAGAATGCAGTCTTTGTCCATGATGGTGTTTCCACGCTTGTCTTTGATGCATCCACTTTTAGCACCTGATTTAGTTTTGTTTGTCACTTCTTTGATTTTCTGATGGAAGAATTTGCCATTTTTTTCTTTGCAGGACATTATATAGTGACATTGTTCATTTATCCAGTCTTCTTTAGCTTCGTTGCATTTTCTTTTTATCTGCCTGTTCAGAGTCTTGTATTTTTCTTCCTGATTTTTGGCCTTTCTTCTCTCATTCATTAGTTCTAATAATATCTCTGGAGTAATCCATTTCTTCTTCTGCAACTTAAGTGTGGTTGGAACATTTTCTTATAATGATGCAGCAACACTGTCTTTAAACTGCTCATATTTCTCTTCTATATCTGTTAGTTCTCCAAGCACTTCAAACTTGTTTCTTACTGATAGTTCAAATTTTTCTTGTATCTTCTGTTCCTCCCGGAGAATGTCTAGTTGGTATTTAGGTTTAGCCTTTGCTCTTTTGCAGATTTTCAATTTAACTCGTATGGGGCATAGCACAGGTATATGATGGCTGTTACAGTCAGCCCCCGGCATAGCACAGGTATATGATGGCTGTTACAGTCAGCCCCCGGCATAGATTTGGCATACAAAACCGAGTTTCGGAAACGTTTGCTGATGAGTATGTAATCTATTTGGTTTCTCACTCCATCTCCAGGACTTTTCCATGTCCACTTCCTTCTATTGTGGTTTGTTGACCAAGTATTTGTGATTGTCAGATCATGTTGACGGCACCATTGAATAAGACGATCACCTCTGTCATTTTTGTCTCCCAGACCATGTGGGCCCACAATATCTTCTATTCTTTCTCGGCCCACCTTGGCATTAAAATCGCCCATGATGAGTTTTATGTCTGAAGACTTAAACTGATGCATTGCTTTATCTATTTGTTGATAGAAATTTTCCACTTCTTCATCATCGTGACTGGTGGTTGGGGCGTATATTTGTAAAATATCAAAATCAAAAGGTTTTGCTTGTCTGGCAATCAAACTACAAGCAAAACCTTTTGATTTTGATATTTTACAAATATACGTTTAGTGGATATTGCATTATATTAAAAGCTCACGTTTTTTTTTTTGGTCTATTTGTTCTTGGGTGTATTTATTAGAAGCAACTTGGTCATATATGCAGGTCTGACATCCGAACCCACTTCTGGGCCTAGCTTAACATTGTTGTAATGGACAATATTTTGCGTCATTTTTTTTTTTTTAGATTTCCATTACAACAATGAGCCCATAAGAAATTGGGTTATCAGACCTGCAAATAAGTGCACGTCGATTAGAAGTGTTCGGTTTTGCACTGTTTGCTGTGATATAAGCTCATCCATTCTGTGGGGATTTTCACTTGAGACTTAACCAGCTTAACCCCAGAGCTCTGGGTGCTGTCTTTTGACCTCCCGTGGTAGGAAGGAGGTCACTTGCTGTGTCTTAACCCTCCCCCCCCTCCTATTTCTATACATTTGGCTGATTCTCCCACAACCAAGGATCCCAGCCAGGACCAGGACAAAACCAAGTTATCCCATTCAAAGATAAAGACAAAAAGGAACCTGGAAAAGAGAATATATGTGTATGGAAGACACTGCAAAGGCGACCTCCTCGCCCACCATGTGTGTCCAAAAGACCCCACCCACCCAGTCCAGCATTTCTGACATTCAATGATAATTCATCATCTGTTCACAAAAGCTGTGAAAAATCGATTAATTATTCATACATACATACATACATACATACATACATACATACATACATACATACATACATACATACATACATACATACATACATACATATCAAAATTGTTTATTTCAGGAAATATACATGATAATGTAACAAGGGTAACATATTCATTGACATAATACCATTTCCTAAAATAATGTACAATGTATAGAGCTGGAGTATTAATTTGAACAGTGAAGTTTCAGACTCTGCCACAGAATGTCCCAGAGGTAATAATGATATTAGTGTTGGTGACGATGATAATGACGATGATGATGATGACGATAATGAAGATGTAATAAGGCGATAGTCGTCGGCGTTGTCCTTGTTCCCATTCTTTTTTGGTACCAGTGTTATGATACTGTGTTTCCAGTCCGGGGGGACTTTTTGATATTTTTTGACATACATACATACATACATACATACATACATACATACATACATACATACATACATACATATGTAATAGAATGCCATTTTATTACTATTACTACTACGCCTTACTGGCTAGCATTCGTGTGTGTGTGTGTGCGTGTGTGTATATGTGTGTCTAACGCGGCAAGCAGTGATGCATGGGGGTAGTGTGTGTGAGCGTATGTGTGTATTCCGACAGGTATCTCTGATAACTAAGCAGAGTAGTATTATTATTATTGTCTTCCTTGTACTCGGTGTCGGTTGATACGTCTTTTTATTGATATATTTATTTCTCCTGTTCTAGTTAACTTTAAAAGACAAATTTACTCTCCTTAGATCGGGGATATCCATGCCTTCAAAATGTATATTTTATTTCTCTATACAATATTGATGTAATTCCAATATCTTCATTTTTATTTACAAACAAGCAACTCGCACACTGTTTATTCATGTGTTACACAATAACCAAATTGCTGTTGTACCTACCAATTTGTAAGAATATTATTATGATACCACATTTTCACCTGTAACAGTTCATTTATTTTTATATGTTGCATTTTGTGATTTATTGCCATTTTATTTTAGCATGTCGAACACCCTCGCGGGAATTCCCAATTTTCCTGAACATGCCCATCTATGATATTGTTGTGACGTAGGTGCTTTCCCTGGGGTCCGCGTCGATATTATTATATCATGCATTTTTCATATTTTGATGTTGTTTTGCTTTATTCAATAAACCTCAAACATTGAATAATTCGCCTTCTGACGTTCACTCCTTCAATAACCCTTTCTTTACGTGGGTGGTCGAGGAACCGGGGTTGACGAGGGATCTAAACCACTGGACTGTGTGTGCTCATCACATGAAATCGCTGATCTTCATTTTCTTTACACTACTACTCCTACCACAGCTGAGAGACATAGCCGCAACCGGTCACATGAAATCATTGTCTCTCGGCTGCCTTTTACTTTACATGAAATCAGCTATCATCATTACTATTTCCTACTCTATCTCTATTTGAGCACCTCCACAGAACGGTTACGGTTCGGAACCCAAGTCGACTCTGCGACTGAGACCATCCACCTCTTTGTACGGTACTTCACCACACTCGTGATACCGTTACAAATTTGGCGCTGCGAGCAGGATTCCATTTCAGAAGCCACAGCCTTTTGGAGACCTGCAGTATTTATCATATGCCAGCCACACGATCCGCAGCATCAGTAACACCACCAGAGCCAGAGATGTCAGCCATGGCCATGCACCGGATCTCTCCGACACCACTGCCAGTATTCCGGGGTCTAGAAGAAGAAGGCGGCTGTAACGACTTCATAGAGACAGCCAGAAGAACAATCCGTGCTTTCCAACTACCAGAAGGAGTGGCCACGGAATGGATCATCTCCTACCTCCAAGGACCTGCTCGGGAGGAGGTCTTGTCGCGCCCTGCTGATGAACGATCCACCGGCGACCAAGTCTTAAATATACTCGCCACAACCTTCAGGACGAGAGACAGCGCTCTCGGGGTCATTCAGCAGTTTCACCTTCGTCGACAGGGCACTACAGAGTCCCTGCTGGAGTATGCCCAAGCACTAACCTCAATGTCGACAAGGGCCAACGCAGAAGCTCCGGATGCCGTCCCCAGTTGGGTGCTGAAGGACCGGTTCGTAGACGGCGTATCTTCATCTGCGCTGAAGAAACATTTGAGGGACTATGCTCAGCAAAATAGACAAGCATCATTCTACACCCTACGAGAGGAGGCTAGGAGATGGATCCAGGATAACCCGGAGTGCGGCTACGTGGAGCAAGTGACCGCCGGCCAAATAGAAGAGTTACGTGCCACTGTGGCCGCTCTGACTGCCCGCCTGACAGAAGACGACGTTAATCGACATCAGCCCATGCCCAGTCGACCTTCAATAAACCGGCAGAGGATCAGTTGTACCTGGTGCAGCAGAACGGGTCACGATGAAACACAATGCCGGACAAAACAGAGGTATATGTCCAGCAGACCTCAGTTTCAGGACCGACGTGACCGAGAGACCAATAATCCGGTGCCCCGTTGGCCGGATAGCCCCCGTGGTCCGGTGCCCCGTTGGCCGGATAGCCCCCGTTGGCCGGATAGCCCCCGTGGTCCGGTGCCCCGTTGGCCGGATAGCCCCCGTGGTCCGGTGCCCCGTTGGCCGGATCTAGACCGAGAGACCAATAATCCGGTGCCCCGTTGGCCGGATAGCCCCCGTGGTCCGGTGCCCCGTTGGCCGGACCTAGACCGAGAGACCAATAATCCGGTGCCCCGTTGGCCGGATAGCCCCCGTGGTCCGGTGCCCCGTTGGCCGGACAGTGACCGAGAAACTGAGACCAATAATCCGGTGCCCCAATGGCCGGATAGTGCCCCTGCTAAGTCTCGAAATCCGGTGCACCGTTGGCCGGAATCTTACAGTCCGAAACATAACGCTCGTAGACCAAAGTCTCGAGAGGTACGTGGGAAATGTTATGCCGCAACAGTGTTGGAACCTGAAGTTCAAGATGTGGGAAACCAGGGAAACTACTAACCCCCGTCGTTCCAACTCAGACTGTAGCGGCGGGGGTAAAGTCATCCGACCTCATTGGAGACCGACCTGTGACGACCATTGCCTTGAACAATCAGCCAGTGGATGCACTCATTGACACTGGTAGTCAAGTATCCACCATAACCAGTCGATGGGCAACCAGTCATCTCGACAGCGACATCATCAAGACTAACTTTTTGAAACTGAAAGCCGCCAACGGACTGCCGATACCATATGATGGCATCATTATCACCGATGTCTGCTTGTTCAGAGAGTGGTTCCGAGATGTGCCTTTCCTTGTACTACCCGATGACCATCCCAGAGACACCCCTTGCCTGCTGGGAATGAATTTGCTCGCCCGCTGCCAGTCCCTGCCTGCCAACCTCGGTGCCATATTGAGTCAGACGAAATGCCACCTCAGATTGCCAACCGGCCCCTTTACAGCCAAAGTTATCGCCAGACAGCAGATACCGCCCTGTTCAATGGCTACCGTACAAGTCTCGTATCCTGCCTGCCTGACCAACACAGAATGTTTGCTACTGGCCACTCCCCTGACGACTGCATTGCCTAAAGGTCTACTCCTAGTTCCAACAGTGGGATGTACCAGAAATAAACTCTTCGTACGCGTTGCCAACTTGTCTCCAGAACACGTTATCATTGACTCAAAGACACCGATTGCCAATCTTGAAATAGCCGATTCCGTTGAGAATGAAGAGCCGCTGAAACTCACAGTCACCTGCAACGAGATCCACGTCGACAAAAAGCCATCAAATCAACACTCTACGGCGACTAGGTTAGAACCCACAATTCGAAGTCAGCTGCCCACCTCCCAAGTCGAAATTGGCGGAAACGACAGGCAGAGACAACTGCTTGGCGACCTCATAAAAGAGTACCACCATATTTTTGCCAGAGACGATGCTGACATTGGGTTCACAAACGTTACCACCCACCGAATCCCAACAGTAGACCAGACTCCAGTATCACAGCCTTACCGTCGTATCTCCCCCACTATGCTCCAAGAGGTACGGCAACATCTTCAACAGCTCAAGACCAACAACATCATAATCGAAAGTCATAGCCCGTATGCGTCCCCTGTTGTACTGGTTCGGAAGAAAGATGGGAGCCTCATATTGTGTGTCGACTACAGAAGGCTTAATGCCAAGACAGTTGGGGATGCCTACCCCCTTCCTCGTATTTAGGAGTCGTTTGACGCCTTGGCTGGTGCCCGATATTTTTCGACAATTGATCTTGCCTCCGGTTACCACCAGATTTCAATGCACCCTGACGACCAGCACAAGACTGCATTCACCACTCCCTTTGGTCTTTACGAGTTCACAAGAATGCCTTTTGGTTTGACTTCTGCACCCGCAACTTTCCAGCGCCTGATGCAACGAGTGATGTCAGACTTTCTGTTCGAGCACCTCCTAGTGTACCTTGACGACCTCCTGGTGTACTCCAAAACCTTTGAAGACCACCTCTGTCACCTCCGACGTGTGTTTCAACGGATAGAAGCCACCGGTCTCAAACTACGCCCAGAAAAATGCCAGTTTCTGCCAGCCCAAGTCAGCTACCTAGGGCACACAATTTCCCCCAGTGGTATTGCCTGCGAGTCCGATAAAGTACAGAAGGTGAAGGACTGGCCAGTTCCAAGAAACACTACTCAACTCAGATCCTTTCTTGGTTTTGCTTCATACTACCGTCGTTTTGTCAAAGACTTTGCCAAAATAGCAGGACCACTCCATGATCTCGTTACTGATAACAACAAAGAACAAGGGAGACGTCGTGGTTCCATCATCCGCTCGTGGCATGAAATACATCAGTCAGCGTTCCAGTCCTTGAAAGATGCCATCACCTCGTCTCCGACTCTTGGATATGCAGATTTCCACAAGCCGTTTTTGGTCCAGACCGATGCCAGTGAACAGGGTTTGGGTGCCATTTTGTCACAAAAACAAGAAGATGGTACTATCAAACCCATAGCTTTCGCAAGCCGACGCCTCCGTCCTGCTGAGAAGAATTACTATCACAGCCATCATAGCAGTTACAAGTTGGAGTTCCTGGCCATGAAGTGGGCGATCGCAGATAAATTCAGACACTACCTGATCAGCAATGAATTCGTCGTCATGACTGACAACAATGCACTGACGTATTATGAGACCGCAAAACTTGGTGCCATCGAACAACGTTGGGCGGCGCAGCTTTCGGCATTTAAGTTCAAGGTTCAGTATGTTCCCGGAAAACTAAATCCAGCTGATCCACTCTCCAGAGACCCTGTCTGTGCGACTGTCAAGATTGCCATCGATTCGCCGTCCAGCCAGTTATTCCCATCTATCGATGAAAAATTTCCTTGGTGTAATTCGTCTCCCCTGCCAGCTACCCTATCAGTTCTGTGTGCTGAGACTTCCTGTGACACCCAGTCGACCCCAGATGCTGAGACGTGGCCGAACTCTAACGATCTGGTCACCTTGCAGACAAACGATAAAGTCATTGGTCCAGTGATGTCAACCTTCCCAGAAAAACCGCCGAAGTCAGCATGCTGTCCTGCTGTAAAAGCACTGATACGTGAATACCCAAAACTACATAAAGATGAGAACGGCATACTGCGACGACGAATACAGACGGAAGCCGGCCCTGTGGACCAACTTGTTGTGCCCAAAAGTTTGCAGCAGAAGACCATATCTCTCCTACATGACAGAATGGGGCACCAAGGTTTCGATCGGACTTTCAAGCTGATCCAAACACGGGGATACTGGCCTCAAATGACTCAACACATCAAAGACCATTTGAATAATTGCCAACGATGTCTAATCTCACGCCCTCAGACGATCCATACGCCATCGGCTCACATATCGGCCACGCGACCTATGGAGATTGTAGCAATCGACTTCACCAAACTTGAGATGGCGTCAAGTGGCATAGAAGATGTTCTTGTAATTACGGACGTCTTCACCAAGTTCACACAAGCGGTCCCTACCAGAAACCAGAAAGCATCTACCGTTGCAGACGCCCTCATAAAACACTGGTTCACTCGATACGGCATACCAGAAAGAGTACACAGTGACAGAGGAAGAAGTTTTGAGGCTGACGTGATTTATGAACTACTGAAACGATACAACGTGGAGAAGAGTCGGACCAGCCCTTACCACCCGCAGGGAAATGGCCAATGTGAGAGGTTCAACCGAACCATGCACCAGCTACTGAGAAGTCTAGCCAAAGAAGAGCAGCACAGGTGGCCGAATCACCTTGACGATCTAGTCATGATATATAACTCTACGCCACATTCGACGACTGGATTTACCCCTTACCGCTTGATGTTTGGCAGAGAAAATCGGTTGGATGTGGATTTCTTCCTTCAGTCACCAGCCGGCAACGCCCTACAGACAGAACGCGATACAGCCAGAGCGAGGGAAAAGGCTTTGCACTCTGAAATCCAACGAAGAAAACATACAGATAAGAGAGCAAAACCTCTGACGTTCCAGCCAGGGACCTTGTCCTAGTCAAATATCATGGAACTGGGCGAAACAAGATGCAGCACTCTTACAACGAAGAGATACACAAAGTGCTGAAAAGACTACACCCGGATACAGATGTATATGCTTTGCGACGCCTCAAAGATAACGTCACGTTGAGGAGACATGTCCGAGAGCTTAAAATGGTGCCTGACCAACCCGAGATGATCCATGTGCCTGTGCCCGAGACGAACCATGTGCCGTTCCGACCCGAGATGACCCGTGTCCATGTGCCCGAGATGACCCGTGTCCATGTGCCCGAGGTGACCCGTATGCCTGAGTCCGAGACGAACCATGTGCCTGTCCGACCCGAGATGACCCGTGTCCATGTGCCCGAGATGACCCGTGTCCCCAACCAGATGGAGCCTCGTCCCCCTGATGGCCATGCAACTACTCGAAGACATCGTCCTGTGGTGACCAGTACATCCCAACTGCCTAGGCGTTCCAGGCGACATAAAACCCGTCGTGCATCGTGTGAGTGCTGTCGTTAATTATAATGCCCTCTAACACACTAAGAATGTGTTCATAATTGAATTTATGTACAATTTTAATCTTTTTTTTTGTGGTGTTTTTTTTTGGGTTTTTTTTTACGATTGTTCAATTTTGTCCAATTAATTAAGAACGTTTCTTTGAAGAAATAGCAATGACAAGTGCGTTTGTGCATGATTTTAATCTGTATAATTTTTGGTGCTTTATGAGCACATTACTGAACTGTTTAAATTTATTTAATTATTTTAGTACGTTTCCTTAAAGAAATAACTGACAATACTTTGTAAGTGCATAATTATAATCTTTATTATTCTGTGGCGCTTTAGGCCCGTTGTACCTTTCGTAACCTTACACTAATGAACTGTTTGATTTTATTTAATTAATGTTCTATGAGGACATAGAACGGTTCGAGCTGGGGGATATGTAATAGAATGCCATTTTATTACTATTACTACTACGCCTTACTGGCTAGCATTCGTGTGTGTGTGTGTGCGTGTGTGTATATGTGTGTCTAACGCGGCAAGCAGTGATGCATGGGGGTAGTGTGTGTGAGCGTATGTGTGTATTCCGACAGGTATCTCTGATAACTAAGCAGAGTATTATTATTATTATTATTGTCTTCCTTGTACTCGGTGTCGGTTGATACGTCTTTTTATTGATATATTTATTTCTCCTGTTCTAGTTAACTTTAAAAGACAAATTTACTCTCCTTAGATCGGGGATATCCATGCCTTCAAAATGTATATTTTATTTCTCTATACAATATTGATGTAATTCCAATATCTTCATTTTTATTTACAAACAAGCAACTCGCACACTGTTTATTCATGTGTTACACAATAACCAAATTGCTGTTGTACCTACCAATTTGTAAGAATATTATTATGATACCACATTTTCACCTGTAACAGTTCATTTATTTTTATATGTTGCATTTTGTGATTTATTGCCATTTTATTTTAGCATGTCGAACACCCTCGCGGGAATTCCCAATTTTCCTGAACATGCCCATCTATGATATTGTTGTGACGTAGGTGCTTTCCCTGGGGTCCGCGTCGATATTATTATATCATGCATTTTTCATATTTTGATGTTGTTTTGCTTTATTCAATAAACCTCAAACATTGAATAATTCGCCTTCTGACGTTCACTCCTTCAATAACCCTTTCTTTACGTGGGTGGTCGAGGAACCGGGGTTGACGAGGGATCTAAACCACTGGACTGTGTGTGCTCATCACATGAAATCGCTGATCTTCATTTTCTTTACACTACTACTCCTACCACAGCTGAGAGACATAGCCGCAACCGGTCACATGAAATCATTGTCTCTCGGCTGCCTTTTACTTTACATGAAATCAGCTATCATCATTACTATTTCCTACTCTATCTCTATTTGAGCACCTCCACAGAACGGTTACGGTTCGGAACCCAAGTCGACTCTGCGACTGAGACCATCCACCTCTTTGTACGGTACTTCACCACACTCGTGATACCGTTACAAATTTGGCGCTGCGAGCAGGATTCCATTTCAGAAGCCACAGCCTTTTGGAGACCTGCAGTATTTATCATATGCCAGCCACACGATCCGCAGCATCAGTAACACCACCAGAGCCAGAGATGTCAGCCATGGCCATGCACCGGATCTCTCCGACACCACTGCCAGTATTCCGGGGTCTAGAAGAAGAAGGCGGCTGTAACGACTTCATAGAGACAGCCAGAAGAACAATCCGTGCTTTCCAACTACCAGAAGGAGTGGCCACGGAATGGATCATCTCCTACCTCCAAGGACCTGCTCGGGAGGAGGTCTTGTCGCGCCCTGCTGATGAACGATCCACCGGCGACCAAGTCTTAAATATACTCGCCACAACCTTCAGGACGAGAGACAGCGCTCTCGGGTCATTCAGCAGTTTCACCTTCGTCGACAGGGCACTACAGAGTCCCTGCTGGAGTATGCCCAAGCACTAACCTCAATGTCGACAAGGGCCAACGCAGAAGCTCCGGATGCCGTCCCCAGTTGGGTGCTGAAGGACCGGTTCGTAGACGGCGTATCTTCATCTGCGCTGAAGAAACATTTGAGGGACTATGCTCAGCAAAATAGACAAGCATCATTCTACACCCTACGAGAGGAGGCTAGGAGATGGATCCAGGATAACCCGGAGTGCGGCTACGTGGAGCAAGTGACCGCCGGCCAAATAGAAGAGTTACGTGCCACTGTGGCCGCTCTGACTGCCCGCCTGACAGAAGACGACGTTAATCGACATCAGCCCATGCCCAGTCGACCTTCAATAAACCGGCAGAGGATCAGTTGTACCTGGTGCAGCAGAACGGGTCACGATGAAACACAATGCCGGACAAAACAGAGGTATATGTCCAGCAGACCTCAGTTTCAGGACCGACGTGACCGAGAGACCAATAATCCGGTGCCCCGTTGGCCGGATAGCCCCCGTGGTCCGGTGCCCCGTTGGCCGGATAGCCCCCGTTGGCCGGATAGCCCCCGTGGTCC
The DNA here is from genome assembly GCF_034508935.2 of Berghia stephanieae. Lineage (NCBI taxonomy): Eukaryota > Metazoa > Mollusca > Gastropoda > Nudibranchia > Aeolidiidae > Berghia > Berghia stephanieae. The sequence goes on along the minus strand of NC_088370.1, from coordinate 34,277,313 downwards.
GGTGCCCCGTTGGCCGGATAGCCCCCGTGGTCCGGTGCCCCGTTGGCCGGATCTAGACCGAGAGACCAATAATCCGGTGCCCCGTTGGCCGGATAGCCCCCGTGGTCCGGTGCCCCGTTGGCCGGACCTAGACCGAGAGACCAATAATCCGGTGCCCCGTTGGCCGGATAGCCCCCGTGGTCCGGTGCCCCGTTGGCCGGACAGTGACCGAGAAACTGAGACCAATAATCCGGTGCCCCAATGGCCGGATAGTGCCCCTGCTAAGTCTCGAAATCCGGTGCACCGTTGGCCGGAATCTTACAGTCCGAAACATAACGCTCGTAGACCAAAGTCTCGAGAGGTACGTGGGAAATGTTATGCCGCAACAGTGTTGGAACCTGAAGTTCAAGATGTGGGAAACCAGGGAAACTACTAACCCCCGTCGTTCCAACTCAGACTGTAGCGGCGGGGGTAAAGTCATCCGACCTCATTGGAGACCGACCTGTGACGACCATTGCCTTGAACAATCAGCCAGTGGATGCACTCATTGACACTGGTAGTCAAGTATCCACCATAACCAGTCGATGGGCAACCAGTCATCTCGACAGCGACATCATCAAGACTAACTTTTTGAAACTGAAAGCCGCCAACGGACTGCCGATACCATATGATGGCATCATTATCACCGATGTCTGCTTGTTCAGAGAGTGGTTCCGAGATGTGCCTTTCCTTGTACTACCCGATGACCATCCCAGAGACACCCCTTGCCTGCTGGGAATGAATTTGCTCGCCCGCTGCCAGTCCCTGCCTGCCAACCTCGGTGCCATATTGAGTCAGACGAAATGCCACCTCAGATTGCCAACCGGCCCCTTTACAGCCAAAGTTATCGCCAGACAGCAGATACCGCCCTGTTCAATGGCTACCGTACAAGTCTCGTATCCTGCCTGCCTGACCAACACAGAATGTTTGCTACTGGCCACTCCCCTGACGACTGCATTGCCTAAAGGTCTACTCCTAGTTCCAACAGTGGGATGTACCAGAAATAAACTCTTCGTACGCGTTGCCAACTTGTCTCCAGAACACGTTATCATTGACTCAAAGACACCGATTGCCAATCTTGAAATAGCCGATTCCGTTGAGAATGAAGAGCCGCTGAAACTCACAGTCACCTGCAACGAGATCCACGTCGACAAAAAGCCATCAAATCAACACTCTACGGCGACTAGGTTAGAACCCACAATTCGAAGTCAGCTGCCCACCTCCCAAGTCGAAATTGGCGGAAACGACAGGCAGAGACAACTGCTTGGCGACCTCATAAAAGAGTACCACCATATTTTTGCCAGAGACGATGCTGACATTGGGTTCACAAACGTTACCACCCACCGAATCCCAACAGTAGACCAGACTCCAGTATCACAGCCTTACCGTCGTATCTCCCCCACTATGCTCCAAGAGGTACGGCAACATCTTCAACAGCTCAAGACCAACAACATCATAATCGAAAGTCATAGCCCGTATGCGTCCCCTGTTGTACTGGTTCGGAAGAAAGATGGAGCCTCAGATTGTGTGTCGACTACAGAAGGCTTAACGCCAAGACAGTTGGGGATGCCTACCCCCTTCCTCGTATTCAGGAGTCGTTTGACGCCTTGGCTGGTGCCCGATATTTTTCGACAATTGATCTTGCCTCCGGTTACCACCAGATTTCAATGCACCCTGACGACCAGCACAAGACTGCATTCACCACTCCCTTTGGTCTTTACGAGTTCACAAGAATGCCTTTTGGTTTGACTTCTGCACCCGCAACTTTCCAGCGCCTGATGCAACGAGTGATGTCAGACTTTCTGTTCGAGCACCTCCTAGTGTACCTTGACGACCTCCTGGTGTACTCCAAAACCTTTGAAGACCACCTCTGTCACCTCCGACGTGTGTTTCAACGGATAGAAGCCACCGGTCTCAAACTACGCCCAGAAAAATGCCAGTTTCTGCCAGCCCAAGTCAGCTACCTAGGGCACACAATTTCCCCCAGTGGTATTGCCTGCGAGTCCGATAAAGTACAGAAGGTGAAGGACTGGCCAGTTCCAAGAAACACTACTCAACTCAGATCCTTTCTTGGTTTTGCTTCATACTACCGTCGTTTTGTCAAAGACTTTGCCAAAATAGCAGGACCACTCCATGATCTCGTTACTGATAACAACAAAGAACAAGGGAGACGTCGTGGTTCCATCATCCGCTCGTGGCATGAAATACATCAGTCAGCGTTCCAGTCCTTGAAAGATGCCATCACCTCGTCTCCGACTCTTGGATATGCAGATTTCCACAAGCCGTTTTTGGTCCAGACCGATGCCAGTGAACAGGGTTTGGGTGCCATTTTGTCACAAAAACAAGAAGATGGTACTATCAAACCCATAGCTTTCGCAAGCCGACGCCTCCGTCCTGCTGAGAAGAATTACTATCACAGCCATCATAGCAGTTACAAGTTGGAGTTCCTGGCCATGAAGTGGGCGATCGCAGATAAATTCAGACACTACCTGATCAGCAATGAATTCGTCGTCATGACTGACAACAATGCACTGACGTATTATGAGACCGCAAAACTTGGTGCCATCGAACAACGTTGGGCGGCGCAGCTTTCGGCATTTAAGTTCAAGGTTCAGTATGTTCCCGGAAAACTAAATCCAGCTGATCCACTCTCCAGAGACCCTGTCTGTGCGACTGTCAAGATTGCCATCGATTCGCCGTCCAGCCAGTTATTCCCATCTATCGATGAAAAATTTCCTTGGTGTAATTCGTCTCCCCTGCCAGCTACCCTATCAGTTCTGTGTGCTGAGACTTCCTGTGACACCCAGTCGACCCCAGATGCTGAGACGTGGCCGAACTCTAACGATCTGGTCACCTTGCAGACAAACGATAAAGTCATTGGTCCAGTGATGTCAACCTTCCCAGAAAAACCGCCGAAGTCAGCATGCTGTCCTGCTGTAAAAGCACTGATACGTGAATACCCAAAACTACATAAAGATGAGAACGGCATACTGCGACGACGAATACAGACGGAAGCCGGCCCTGTGGACCAACTTGTTGTGCCCAAAAGTTTGCAGCAGAAGACCATATCTCTCCTACATGACAGAATGGGGCACCAAGGTTTCGATCGGACTTTCAAGCTGATCCAAACACGGGGATACTGGCCTCAAATGACTCAACACATCAAAGACCATTTGAATAATTGCCAACGATGTCTAATCTCACGCCCTCAGACGATCCATACGCCATCGGCTCACATATCGGCCACGCGACCTATGGAGATTGTAGCAATCGACTTCACCAAACTTGAGATGGCGTCAAGTGGCATAGAAGATGTTCTTGTAATTACGGACGTCTTCACCAAGTTCACACAAGCGGTCCCTACCAGAAACCAGAAAGCATCTACCGTTGCAGACGCCCTCATAAAACACTGGTTCACTCGATACGGCATACCAGAAAGAGTACACAGTGACAGAGGAAGAAGTTTTGAGGCTGACGTGATTTATGAACTACTGAAACGATACAACGTGGAGAAGAGTCGGACCAGCCCTTACCACCCGCAGGGAAATGGCCAATGTGAGAGGTTCAACCGAACCATGCACCAGCTACTGAGAAGTCTAGCCAAAGAAGAGCAGCACAGGTGGCCGAATCACCTTGACGATCTAGTCATGATATATAACTCTACGCCACATTCGACGACTGGATTTACCCCTTACCGCTTGATGTTTGGCAGAGAAAATCGGTTGGATGTGGATTTCTTCCTTCAGTCACCAGCCGGCAACGCCCTACAGACAGAACGCGATACAGCCAGAGCGAGGGAAAAGGCTTTGCACTCTGAAATCCAACGAAGAAAACATACAGATAAGAGAGCAAAACCTCTGACGTTCCAGCCAGGGGACCTTGTCCTAGTCAAATATCATGGAACTGGGCGAAACAAGATGCAGCACTCTTACAACGAAGAGATACACAAAGTGCTGAAAAGACTACACCCGGATACAGATGTATATGCTTTGCGACGCCTCAAAGATAACGTCACGTTGAGGAGACATGTCCGAGAGCTTAAAATGGTGCCTGACCAACCCGAGATGATCCATGTGCCTGTGCCCGAGACGAACCATGTGCCGTTCCGACCCGAGATGACCCGTGTCCATGTGCCCGAGATGACCCGTGTCCATGTGCCCGAGGTGACCCGTATGCCTGAGTCCGAGACGAACCATGTGCCTGTCCGACCCGAGATGACCCGTGTCCATGTGCCCGAGATGACCCGTGTCCCCAACCAGATGGAGCCTCGTCCCCCTGATGGCCATGCAACTACTCGAAGACATCGTCCTGTGGTGACCAGTACATCCCAACTGCCTAGGCGTTCCAGGCGACATAAAACCCGTCGTGCATCGTGTGAGTGCTGTCGTTAATTATAATGCCCTCTAACACACTAAGAATGTGTTCATAATTGAATTTATGTACAATTTTAATCTTTTTTTTTGTGTGTTTTTTTTTTGGGTTTTTTTTTACGATTGTTCAATTTTGTCCAATTAATTAAGAACGTTTCTTTGAAGAAATAGCAATGACAAGTGCGTTTGTGCATGATTTTAATCTGTATAATTTTTGGTGCTTTATGAGCACATTACTGAACTGTTTAAATTTATTTAATTATTTTAGTACGTTTCCTTAAAGAAATAACTGACAATACTTTGTAAGTGCATAATTATAATCTTTATTATTCTGTGGCGCTTTAGGCCCGTTGTACCTTTCGTAACCTTACACTAATGAACTGTTTGATTTTATTTAATTAATGTTCTATGAGGACATAGAACGGTTCGAGCTGGGGGATATGTAATAGAATGCCATTTTATTACTATTACTACTACGCCTTACTGGCTAGCATTCGTGTGTGTGTGTGTGCGTGTGTGTATATGTGTGTCTAACGCGGCAAGCAGTGATGCATGGGGTAGTGTGTGTGAGCGTATGTGTGTATTCCGACAGGTATCTCTGATAACTAAGCAGAGTAGTATTATTATTATTGTCTTCCTTGTACTCGGTGTCGGTTGATACGTCTTTTTATTGATATATTTATTTCTCCTGTTCTAGTTAACTTTAAAAGACAAATTTACTCTCCTTAGATCGGGGATATCCATGCCTTCAAAATGTATATTTTATTTCTCTATACAATATTGATGTAATTCCAATATCTTCATTTTTATTTACAAACAAGCAACTCGCACACTGTTTATTCATGTGTTACACAATAACCAAATTGCTGTTGTACCTACCAATTTGTAAGAATATTATTATGATACCACATTTTCACCTGTAACAGTTCATTTATTTTTATATGTTGCATTTTGTGATTTATTGCCATTTTATTTTAGCATGTCGAACACCCTCGCGGGAATTCCCAATTTTCCTGAACATGCCCATCTATGATATTGTTGTGACGTAGGTGCTTTCCCTGGGGTCCGCGTCGATATTATTATATCATGCATTTTTCATATTTTGATGTTGTTTTGCTTTATTCAATAAACCTCAAACATTGAATAATTCGCCTTCTGACGTTCACTCCTTCAATAACCCTTTCTTTACGTGGGTGGTCGAGGAACCGGGGTTGACGAGGGATCTAAACCACTGGACTGTGTGTGCTCATCACATGAAATCGCTGATCTTCATTTTCTTTACACTACTACTCCTACCACAGCTGAGAGACATAGCCGCAACCGGTCACATGAAATCATTGTCTCTCGGCTGCCTTTTACTTTACATGAAATCAGCTATCATCATTACTATTTCCTACTCTATCTCTATTTGAGCACCTCCACAGAACGGTTACGGTTCGGAACCCAAGTCGACTCTGCGACTGAGACCATCCACCTCTTTGTACGGTACTTCACCACACTCGTGATACCGTTACACATACATACATACATACATACATACATACATACATACATACATACATACATACATGCATACATACATACATACGAAGGACAACTATACTGAATAGTTGTCCTTGATACATACATAAAAACATATTATATACATACATACATACATACATACATACATACATACATACATACATACATACATACATACATACATACATACATACATACATACATACATACATACATACATACATACATACATACATACGTACATACATACATACATACATACATACATACATACATACATATATACGTACAAACATCATGCAGAGAGAGAGAGAGAGAGAGAGAGAGAGAGAGAGAGAGAGAGAGAGAGAGAGAGAGAGAGAGAGAGAGAGAGAGAGATTACTTTCGCATTGCTGTATATGATGATACAGAAAGAAAACTTGTTATATTTAATATTATTAAAGAAATGAATGGTTAAAAAAATTTAGAGAGACTTTAATTATAATGTACAACTTGGGTTAGAGGTATGAAATCTTTAAATGTTCTTGTGTAAAATAAGTAGGTCATATATTTGTTGATTTTTTTGTGTCTTGAACGCAAAAAGCTGATTTAATCTCTATTTGGCTTTGCCTTTAGAGTCTGAACTAGTTCTCTCTAGACGCGGGCATATTATTATAATATATTATGTTCAAAGTTCATAAGTTATTTAGGGAACTATGGTTAATGGCCGCTTCTCCTGTATGGAACGTCTTTACCATATTCAAGGTAAGATAACTCTTAGCAGAAGAACTTTGCTCTGTTTGTTAGGTGCAGTGCAAAGTCTCTCTCTACTGTACACTGATATCCTATTTTGACGGGGCAAGTTCTCTTCTTTAAATGTTTGCTGTTGTTAAAAAAAAAAATCTGGATTTTTAAGAAATGAATCACCAAGGCAAAATGAATCCCGATTTAGCGAAAGCCAGAGCTCAATGCTCTTTCGATGTTTTGAAGCTGACACACTTCCTCACCGGAGGACCAGAAAAAACAAGAAGAAAGCGTTACTTGCGTAAGTCGTTATCAATATCAACATAAGTTTCTTTTCTTCGTCATGAAATAATAATGCACTGAATCTGATGGTGCGGCTATGTGTCTTGTGGTATGAGTATGACACTCGCTTTCGGATCGGAAGGTCCTGAGTTTGAGCCTCGTTCAGCGCATAGTTGAGTCCTTGGAAAAGGCGCTTTTAAAATGAGTACCTGGCTGTTAACAGTGTTGTCTCTGTCAGAAAAAAAATTATCGCCTAACAGGTGTCACGTCTCATTCTGATTCTCCATGTTTCGTGTTGCTGTTGGTGAGGGACCCTTTGTAAAGCGCTCTGGGCACGTTTAGTGATTATTGCCCTATATAAAAGCTCAATTTTTTTATTTTTTTTTTCAATCGCCATGGTCTGAGATCAATCTGAGATACCACATTAGGTACTGATTCTACCATCCGGATGTTGCTGCAATCCGGACAAAATGCTGGGAACTGAGGTGTTTGGATTATGGAAATGTAACAATATAAACTGTATATAATGTTTTGTTGTTGTTTTTTTTTTTTTTTGTTTAATAAAAGGAGATTGAAATTTAAAAAAATAATGACACCAAAATATCCACAACTTTCTGAATGTTGACAAAAATTTCTAATCACAACTTTTCTATAGGCTAGATGGATCACAATTTGGCTCCCACTCATGCTGCTCTTTAGACTGCCCACTTTCACTATACTTCTTTGTTGCCAGCTTTTATTAGGGAAAGAATGCCTAATAATTTTTATCAAGTTCAGACAAATGATAGACAATTAATTATAATGAATATTATAATATCTTTAAGATAATTTGTTTGCATAACCTTTAAAATGCTAGTTAACATATTTAGTAAAAAACAAATCAGAGGAGTTGATTATCCCCACTTAAATTAAAGTAGCTGATCCAGAAATCTTTGATTGTTAGCATCTTGCTCAGGATTCACCTCAGAGTTCTATTTTCGTCAAATTACAATCGCAATTTTGTCTTTCACTTTCAAACTTTTTCTTTCGTGGAAATTAAAAAAAAACCCAACAAAATTTCTTTCTTTTCAATTATCTTTTGTAATATTTGATTTGCAGAAAATATGGCAATCAAGGAGTTTGAAGAGCAAGGCTTCAAACGAGAATGCCAGCTGAATAGGGAAGAACAGTATGAGGAAGCTTTGAGGAAAAGTACTTATGCTTTTAAGAGAACTAGGGAGCTTGGCTTGACAGATGCAGCTGAAAACTTTTGGTTCCGAGAGTAAGTGATAATTATTTATTCCTTTTCTGTTTAATTTCTGGATTTAGTCTGGATTGAAATATTACAGTGGACCTCTAGACATTTAAAACCTTTGAGTGGTCGAGGAGAATGAATTCCCCCCTCACCCCACCCCCTATTATTTAATTTAAAAAATAAGGATTATTAATGATGGCACCTTTATTATTAATGATGGCACCTTTATTAATGATGGCACCTTGATTATTAATGATGGCACCTTGCATACATGAAGACTTTGAATACAACGAGGGGGCAAGAGTGCCAAGTAAATAAGGCACTATTACTCGGGGTTTAATTTTAATTCTGCTTTTCGTGTCTCATTTTAAGAATTGATCAAGAATTTTGACCCTATTGTTCCCTTTGCAATACTGCACTGTGGTTGACTCATCTTGTTTGTTTTGATCTTTTGCTAAATTAAATCCTTAAGACAAATGCCTTTGTTAGATGATTAATGGAAATTTCCAATATAAGAAACAAAAAAATTGTGTTTCCAATTGCAGGGTTGCTGATTTTCCATATCATCATAGAATTCAGTTCGTTAAAAAACCTTTGTATCAATCCTTTCAAATCACTGGGTGAACGAAAGCAAAGAACTCGACCTGAAAGGCAAGCCGATTAAAAAACGCACTGATAGTATAATTGTAAGAAGAACAGGAAATTGAAAGTAACATAGTCTATGGGTATTGACACCCCTGTATTATTTGATTTTGTTAATATCTGGATCACACTTGTCTATGTTCTTTGTTTATTCAAGCAGCCTATATGAAGACACCTAATGGCGTTAAGAGCTTGCTAGAAAGAAAAAACAAAAACAAAACAGATGCACAACCCCAGGATAATACTGGAGGAAATACGTGCCACACAATTCACAATGCAGTCAAGAAAATCTGATCTGAATTTGACATGGAACGTTTTTTCCCTAATTTGCTGTATGACATAAATATATATCATGACTTTCATTAAAGTGCGGATTTGAGAGAGGAATTAAAAATATAATATCTGAAAGCTTAGGTTGGTCATTTTTGCAGCCTCGTGAAAGGATCTCTCAGGGGGGTAGCGTGGCTCAGCGGTACGGTCTTTGCTTCGTACCCGAAAGGTACTGAGTTCGATCACCGGCTGCTGCGTTGTGTGGCCTTGAGCAAGTCACCTCGCCCTAGCTCAATTTGCGGCGCTGCACTGCAGCTGATGCCTGGGTTATTCCAGTCTTCCCTTGGAATAGACCCTAGACACAAATTTCCCTTATGAGATGAATAAAGGGAATTAAATGTTTTTTTTTTTTTTGTAATTTATTTATGACTTTACATAAAGATTCCATGATCTCTTTCATCCAATGACATCAATTTATTTTGGATTTTGTTAAAGAAAAATGACCAGGTTCTATATCAAGATTTTACAGTCAGTATTATTCTTAGACATTGTCCCCAGAATAATTGAGAACAAATCTCACAGTCTTTCCAAAGCTGGCAAGGAAAGGAAAATAGAATTATTTAAAAAAATTGTTTTCCCAACAGCAACCGTTCATCATGAGGATGAATATAATAAGGCTAATCATGCCAATGTTTAAATCATCTGTCTTGATCTTTGAACAGAACTGTTTAGTGTTTCAGTGAGTGGAGCAGGCATTTATGTTGACAATAACAGAACAGAGTTGTCGTACCAGTAAGGTTGTGGGTGCAAGCCCCCATTGCTGCAAAGTTTTAAAAATTCTCTATTGTCTTTTGGCACTTTTCTGCTCACTTAATTTTCTGTTATTATCAACATAAGTGCCTGCTCCACTGACTTTTCTGAATTAACATTCACCCACAATATCAGAGCTTACTCAGTGTCTCAATAGTCTCTATGTTATAATATGTTTATGTTGAGAATAGAGTTAAACATCACTGCTGGCTTGTAATAACAAACTTTGCCAAGTTCATGTGTGTTAAACCCATAACCTCAAGCATAGCTGCCAATCCTACCGGAAATTGCGGGAGACTCCCGCATTTTTAGTTCGTCTCCCACCCATCACACCGATCTCCCGCATTATCGTGCAGTAGTCTGACTGTAGGCCCAGGCCTAGAACCCATGTTAGCCTACCATGCGGGTCTTTTTGGTTCTTTCGGTAACGTACGTGAAATTCCGGTCCTCCATTTTGTAAACGGAAGTGAGTTTAAGTCGTTTGGTATTGTGGTAGATTTATAATCGGAAAGGCAGATACCGAATCCGTTCTTTTTAGTGATGTTAAATAGCTTTACATGGCTGATATCGATTGTAATTAAATCATTCACATTGAGAGTACCATACTCATAAGCATTCCAAAGCAGTAAACAAGTCAGTTTCAATCAGTCAGTCACAGAGTAAGGTCGAGTTCGATTAGAGTTTGTTCTTGCTGTTAGCTTTACTGTACTGTGTGTTAGGCTACTAGATCTAGATCTAGATTTTGCTTTTAGTATTATTGTTAAATTTCAAAATGTCGAGCGAAGCTTTGATGGTGAGAATAAGAGTGATACATTTATGTATCTCCCTGATTTTCTGACCAAAACTCCCTCTTAATAAGCTTGGTGGGTTGGCAGCTATGCTCAAGAAGTCGGGAGATGGACTCAGGATAGACACCACTCTTCAAACAACTTTTTTTTTTGAGTGGTGGAGTCGACTGTATAGCGTCCCTCTCATGGCCAGGCGGGGTTGTCATACCAGTAAGGTCGTGGGTTCGAGCCCCCACTGCTACAAAGATTTTTTATTATCTATTGTCTTCTGGAACTTTTCTACTCACTTCATTTTCTGTAATGTGTGACTTGGTTGGTGTGTGTTTCAATACTGAATAATATTCTCTATTTTGCCACCAAAAAGGCATGGATGACTTTATCACTCAACGAAACCAGGGTTCGCAAACATTGAGGTCGGTTGGCTTCATCACAGCTTGTGTTCCTTGTCTTACACCTTTGTTCATGTATTCGTCGAAACACAGATTCAATAAACGTTTCCAGCTGTCCAATGTAGTTTGACGAATGCATGTTGCCCTGTGTCTGTATTCCCTCGAAGACATACCCTCATAAATGAATGATTTCAGTTTCAATTTCACAGCAGAAGTTTAAGGAATAAAGAACTGCTGGTTTTTTAAAGGTGTGAAGCTTTAATTATTGGCATTATATATGAAAAATATTGAATGTTCAATACGAATACTGAAGTTGAGCAGTTCTATTGATCTGTCATGCTAAATGTAATATGTTTCACATTGCTATTAACCCTGCGCGCCATATTCAACCAAAATATCCGTTTCATACTGCAGAAGTCATCTGTTTGGCATCCTGTT
>NC_088370.1:34210825-34260825 GCF_034508935.2 Berghia stephanieae | reverse complement strand
TTTGCTGTCACAGTTAGCTGTTAAAAGTGCTGGAAAATTGTCTTTCCCTTCGGAGTGTCTATTCTAAAACAATTTGGAATAATGCCCAGCTTTAGTTTGAAGAACGAATAGTGAAAATAATACTATTTGTCCTTATGAACGGCAATGACAGGTGATGATATTTGTCCTTAAGGACAAATAGGGCTCGCTATCCATTGTCTTGTGTCTGTCTTGATTGGGTGGTGCAAACTGGAGTTTTTGGAATAACGCTCTTTACTCACATTCTCTCAACATTCTCTTGTGTAAATTGAGATCCTCAGCATTGTCTCTGTCTGACTAAAAATTGTAATACTCCCAGTTCCCCTATGTCTTACTTTTTCTTGGGTGCTTTAATTGTAATTCTAGAACTTTTTCTATCCCATTTTCATCCTTTTTACTGGTGCTGATATAACCTAAATGTGTTGCAAGCGCCGTAAAAACAAAAACAAACAAAATTAAAATATCACCTAAAGAGTATCATGTCTTGTCTTTCGTGTTAAGTGTCGCTTTAACTGGGAACCTTGTAAAGTGCTTTGAGCACATTTTGTAAATATTGCGCTATATAAACGCTCAGATGCACAAAGCTTCTAGCAGCTGAATAATCACTTACACACTCTGGTTCACATTGCACACATTATTCTCCTTATTCTATGTTATTATATGTTGCCGGTTTTCACCAATATTTTTCTCATAACTTTTTGAGGATTTGCATAGAATTATGCATATTTTATACTTTAAATGGCCTCAGGCTACATTTAAGAATTAACCACTTGTTAAATAGAAAATTTTAAGTGAAAATTAAATTTAACTAACATTTTTGGCAATGAAGCTTTCAATTAAAAACTGTATTGCTGATAAGCTTAAACATAAATGGATTATTTCCCTTTATAATTACTAAAATTACTCTATTTTGTTTTTAAAAATTTAATTTAATTTAAAAAAAAAATTATTTTGTATGAGTGATTTTTTTTTCATTACCCACTGGGCAGCTTTAGGAACAAAATGGTTCAAAATGAATCCTCTAGAAGTATTTAACTTGTCTGTGATATGTGTGAATTTCCCATCATTTGGCCAACAGCAATAGTATTAGTATGTAGTAGTAGTAGTAGTAATAGTGGTAGGAGTAGAAGTAGTAGTGGTAGTAGTAATGGTACTAGTCTAGTAGTGGTAGGAATTGTTGTAGTTGTAGTAGGAGGAGGAGTAGTAAATGCTATAAAAAAAGGGAGAAAAAGACATGGATCATTTGATAACATAATGGAAATTATCTTGTCACTGCTACAAATTGTTATCTCTGTTAGATTTGAAGACCACTCTCATAAATATTGTATCTCAAAACCTTCAACTGATTTACTGGGCTTGGAGATGTATATCACCATCACAACTTCATTTGGAACATCAGCATCATCATCTCAAACCATCACTACCATGGCATCACCACGGTTACAACCACCATCACCATTGTCACGGCCACAACCACCACCACCACCACATCACTTCTTCCATCACCACCACCACTAGAGCACCATCGCTACAACCACCACCTCTCTTCTTCAGGCACTAGCATCAATACTACCAACATATTTGGAGTCTTTTGGTCATTTCTTTTAGTGTTTCGAAAGCAATATACTTAGATTTTGCAATTTCTGAGCCTTATACTGATTTAAAATGGTCATTAAGTTTTAGTTTCTCGATAAACCGATAATTTTGTAATTACTAGTGATTGCTGCAAACGAATATCGGAGTTTATATTTCATTTGGGTTTGATGATAGCTTTTATATAAATTTTTGTATTTTGCGCACTTTTATTTCCCACACATGCAGACAAAATACACTTTTTTGCTAAAAAATACACTTTTTAGGATCATAGAATACACTTTTCATTCTGGGAGTTGGCAGGTCTGAATACTACTTATAATACATCTAACTACTATACCACTACTACTATTCTACTACTACTACTACTATATACTATACTAACTATTGACTACTACTACACTATTATTCTACATCTACTCTAACTACTACTACTACTACTACTACTACTTTACTACTACTACACTACTACTACTACTACTACTACTACTACTACTACTACACTACTACTACTACTACTACTACTACTACTACTAACTACTACTACTACTACTACTACTACTACTACTACTACTACAACTACTACTAACTACTACTACTACTACATACTACTACTACTACTACTACTACTACTACTACTACTACTACTACTACTACTACTACTACTACTACTACACTACTAACTACAACTACTACTACTACTACTACTACTACTACTACTACTACTACTACTACTACTACTACTACAACTACTACTACTACTACTACTACACTATACTACTACTACTACTACACACTACTACTACTACTACACTACATACTATACTACTAACTACTAACTACTACTACTACTACTACTACATTACTACTACTACTACTACTAATACATAATATAATAATATATATAATAATAATAATAATAATAATAATAATAATAATAATAATAATAATAATAATAATAATAATAATAATAATAATAATAATAATAATAATAAATAATAAAAATAATAATATATAATGATGATATAATAATAATAATAATAATAATAATAATAATAATAATAATAATAATAATAATAATAATAAATAATGGAATAATAATAATAATAATAATAATAATAATAATAATAATAATAATAATAATAATAATGATAATAATAAATAATGATAATAATAATAATAATAATAATAATAATAATAATAATAATAATAATGATGATGATGATGATGATGATGATGATAATAGTAATATAAATAATGATAATAATAACAATAATAATAATTAATATAACGATGATGGATATATAATGATAATGGTACTATTAATATCAGCAAGAAGAAGGACAACAACACAGACATTAACAAAACTGATGGTGATGATGATTAGATTAAGTCTTCAGTCAATTAGACTGATATCTCCTGACTGGTATCAAACGTCAGGAAGGCCACAAGTCGACATGGCCCACCACAAACACATACAAAGCTGTCACCAATGTCTATCTAGATATATTTGATTTTGTAGAAAAATGGAGCGTGTGATTCCAATCTGGTCCGATAAATTGCTGTGTTCTGTAGAAATTGTTTATTTTACGGGTTTGATTTGAATTATCATTTATCTGATTAGTTCTTGCCTTCATTCCTGGTGGGGTAAATGTCTGTAATTTAAGCCTACGATTGCCTTGGCTGTAACTGTTTTCTTCCAACCTATCTAGCTCCGTTACATATTCCTCACTTAGTTGGTTTTGGGGAACAAGAGTGTGATGTTAAAATACTGGTTCCAATCTCATTGGAAGTGTAAAACCATTCTTCCAGGGGACTGGATTCGTAACTTGTGTTGTGCTACTAATCTTCTGGTTTCAGAGTGATGGCGTCTTATTTTCTAGTCGTCAATAAAGATCATCCATCCTCCCTCTTCTACTCCCTAATCATAAGATTCTGTCGATACATTCTGCTCCAAAATAGTCATGATGCCACCTTAAACTTAACAATACGTAACTTATTCATTGTTCACTTTTCACTCTGGAATACTTGGTTACATACTTCCAAGGAGTTTTGAACTGAAAGAGATGAAGGTGTGAGGTCACAACCTCTCCGTCCCGTTCTGCTTCTTTTGCCATCCTGTCTTCCAATTATCCCCTCTGTCTCCACAGGTCTTACAGTCTTTCTTCTTCTGCCCTAGGGGGTTAAAACCTAGAACCTGTTCGGTGACAACTGAGGGCATCTTTTTTTCACTTGGGCATCATGTGTTTATTTTTTTCAGCCCGTTGTTCACAGTCCACCCGTTAATGATCCACGAAGGTGCCTTCACCCCTACTATCGAACGCTTGGCTTCTGCAGAACAAAAGGCAATGTGGATGCCTCTCATTGAAAATCTCCAGATTATTGGCACCTATTCACAGACCGAACTTGGTCACGGTAGGTTGGCATTTGATACCCGTTGAACTGAAAGTTAACGTTTTGAGTTGTTTTGCTTTTTATTGTTCTCCCCTTATCTACTTCAAAACTTTGTTCCTTTTCATCACAAGACATTACTGACTTTGCCTCCATACTTATATATGATAATATATATAAATAATAATAATATAATAATAATAATAATAATAATAATAATAATAATAATAATAATAATAATAAATAATAATAATAATAATAATAATAATAATATTAATAATAATAATAATAATAATAATAATAATAATAATAATAATAATAATAATAATAATAATATAATAATAATAATAATAATAATAATAATAATAATAATAATAATAATAATAATAATAATAATAATAATATATAATATAATAATAATAAATAATATAATAGTAATAATAATAATAATATCATCATCTATAATATAAAATATATATATAAAATAATAATAATATAATAATAATAATAATAATAATAATAATAATAATAATAATAATAATAATAATAATAATAATAATAATAATAATAATAATAATAAAGTGCTAAGTAATAAATATTCTTGCAAGCACTGTTAAACTTCTCAACTGTGCCATGTTTTGCTTGTTTTTATTTTAAATAAATATATTTCTAGGTGTATTCCATGTCAGCTTGTCAACATTTTTCCATAAGCGTTTGTTTGAGAAAAAGGTAATAGTGATCCACTTAACATGGAATGC
Source organism: Berghia stephanieae (assembly GCF_034508935.2). NCBI lineage: Eukaryota > Metazoa > Mollusca > Gastropoda > Nudibranchia > Aeolidiidae > Berghia > Berghia stephanieae. The sequence continues at coordinate 34,256,065 of NC_088370.1, read as the reverse complement.
ATCATATCTCTTTGAACACCATTAAGTATGTTTGATTTTGTATAAAGAATTGAGCTTTGCTTTGAAGTTGATTAAGTATTTATTTGTTTGCTTGAGAAAGCGCTTACTGTTTTGTGAGACAATTAATTATATGTTTTGTCGTTGTGATTTCCAATGCATGTCCTTTGAATCCGTTTTTGCTTTATTTATTGTGCAATCTTATTTATTTATTTATTTATTTTTCTTCCCTTGCTTCTTGTATGCATTATTGAGACTGTTTGATTCGTTTTGCTTAATGGCTGCATTATATATTGAGATTTTGTACAAGAGATTGAGCATTGTAATTCAGGATGATTCAGATTTTCCTCTGTTCCAAGCACACTCACACCATTTGTGAGAGAGTTGTATGCTTTGTATTCTTGACTTCCGATTCATGTCTTTTGAAACAGTTTTTGCTTGATTTGTGAAATCTTATTTTTAGTTTTCGATTTGATAACTATTTAGGCTGTTTGATAATTCGTTTTGCTTGATGGTTGCAGCACCTATTGAGACTGTTTAGAAATTATTATCTTACCAAGAGCTTCTGCCATAAGATAGTACAGGTCTCACCATTAAATACCTGTTAAACATTGAGAGAGAGAGAGAGAGAGAGAGAGAGAGAGAGAGAGAGAGAGAGAGAGAGAGAGAGAGAGAGAGAGAGAGAGAGAGAGATATCTATTGATCCATCTATCTGTCTATTCTTTATCTATCTAATATCTATACATCTAGGTGATGATCTTTCGAACTGGTGACATAACAAAACCGCCTTCATATGTACCGTTTCTTTTGAAATATTTGATATTCAATATCATATAATATTACTTGATGAATAATTTATATAAAGTATGATCCAAATTCTAGCTATTCTAGGATAGCTCATACGGTAGAGTCACGCTCTCACCGGCCAGGTGGAGTTGTCATACCAATTAGGTCGCGGGTTCAAACCCCACCACGGCCGCGAAAAAAATTGTATTCTCTATTGTCTTCTGGCACTTTTCTACTCACTTCATCTCTTGTTGATCCAAATTCTAGTATTGTAGCTGACATCTCTACTATTACCGTTGAACAATGATGAATGAATAACAGCTTTTAACCTGTCTTTAGCCAGTAACAAAAATGGGGATTCTATGACCTTGTTTACTGAAAATGGGTTTTAAACCAGAAACATTCTGTGTTATGTATTTAAATTCCTTTTTGAATCTTTTTGATATAATTATTTATTCTTGTTCAGTATTTATTTAAAGTCACAGTCTCTAGCTATATTCAATTTTGGCATGTACTCTTCACTCTCTCCTTACCAATCTTTTTAATTATTTTCCCTAAATGACAGGCTTACCTAGAAGAAACATGGATTCTTTAAACTCAAAAAAGCTCTCTACAAAACAACATTATGTTCTTATTAATCAAACAAAGATCATTCTTCAACGTTTGTGATGTACAAAATAACTCTGAATAAGACAAAATGTATATTGTGTCGTAACAAATGTGACGATTTTGCTTTAGGTGGTAAGGAGAGGGTTAACAGCACATTTATTTCAATTTGATAAAGATTTAAAAACAGTTTTTTCAACTTCAAATGGAAGAAATGAAGTAACATAACACTAGACTGAACAAAAAAAAGTCTCAAACTTAAGACAATAACTCTTAGATTTGTGAATTTTTGACAAGCTGGGGCTTTGCCATCTTCGTGTACTCGTTGCTGTCAATATCTTGAAACTGCAGAGCATCTAGTTGAATTGTGCGTTGTGAGACAAAGCTTCCAAGCGGGTTTGCGACGGTGCACTAATAAATAAAGAAATAAATAAAAATAAAATTCCCTTTATTCATCCCCAAGGGGAAATTTGTCTTTAGGGTCTATTCCAAGGGACGACTGGAATAACCCAGGCGTCAGCCGCAGTGCAGTGCCGCAAAGTGAGCAAGGGCTAGGTGACTTGCTGAAGGCCACACAGCACAGCGACGGGTGATCGAACTCGTTACCTTTTGGGTACGAAGCAAAGACCGTACCGCTGAGTCACGCTGCCCCTAATGAGTTTGCGTCTTGGATAGATAACATAGTAGTGTGAGAACCATTAGAAGCTGCTGTCATCTTACTGTAATGAGTGAAATCTGAAGAGGTTGTGTATGCAATATTGCCGGAAAGAAAAATAGAAGAACAAAGCCATTCCAAAACACCCCCTGTCTGGACCACCGGAAGGCTGATTTTTTTTTTGTGGGTGGGGTTAGGGGGGGGGGGATCGTTTTACTTCTTGTATTTTTCTTTCTGCTTTATCTAGTGCTGTTTCATAAGCACATTTTCTGTCATACATCAGTGTCTACTCACTAAATGTGTCACTTTCATGTAATATACATTTGAAGTAAAGGTTTTGTGACTGAAGTGAAATAGATGTATTTTGTCACTGTTCGGTCGTCCATTTTTCTGTGTTTTTTTTTTTGTTCCTGTCTGTTAGGGAAACAGTGTGTTATGTGTTATTTTGTGAAAGATAATATTTCACCTTCATGGGAATCATCTGGCTGAGTGACATAAAAACCCTTCCCCCCAAAAACCCCCACCCATCAAAACCCTCCAACTCCGAACAAAACATGAGCTTTTATGTATATATAGTGCAATATCGGTTTAATGTGCCCCAAATTTTTTTTTGGGTCTCAATTCAACAGCAAAACAATAAGTAGGACAATACATTACATGTGTGAAGCATCATTGTAAAGTTTTTGTTTTTTTTCAACAGAGATAATGCTGTTTCAGGATAGTACTCATTTTACACTTAAGTGTAGTGAGAAAATGTGAAAAAGGTCCTTTTTTTTTCTCTAAGTATTCAACTTTGTACCACCCTAATTGGAACTCGAACCTGGGTCCTACAACAGTCAGAATCTTGGGTGTCATAGCATTAGACCACACTAAAAACTAATCTAAACCAAAGTTTAAGGATTTAACTCAATATCAGGGTACTTTGATATTATAAGGTCACATCCATGTGATTACATATTACTTATAATAATACCTTGGCCAAGATATTTCTTTTGGTTGATTTGTCATGATTTAGAGAAGTGTTATTTTGGAATTTTGGCTTTCTTGCAAGTCATTATGACTTTTTGGCAGAGCATAGCACCAAGATTTAGAAGTAGGTTTTAAAAAAAATTTAGTCTTTCATTTATTTATTTATTTACTTATTTTTATATCTATATTTTTTAAAACAATCACTTCAGTGCACTTTAACATCATTGAAATAAAGGCTTTCAGGCTGAAGTGAAATATGTGGATGTAATTTTTCAGAGTTTGGCAGCTGGCAATCTTGCTGAACATATTTAATTTATTTAAATGTTTTATTCGTTATTGTTTCATATGATTTTATATTATTATCTTGGTGAATCAGAGTGACGTTTCCAGATGAATCGTCCCCCTTTACTCTTCATGGCGACATGTTTTTGCTCACTATAGAGCAACAGGCCTCAGAAGAGCAGAAGAGGCAGTGGCTGCCTTATGCCTATCGTTTTTAACTTTTGGGCACGTATGCCCAGACTGAGATTGGTCATGGTGAGGACTCGATATTGCAAATGCTGGGTTCCCCCCCCCCCCCCCCGCCTCCGCCCCCCAAAAAAAGATTTAAAAATGCACATCACTCTCATTTATTTGAGATTCACCAATACGAACCAAAACCCCTCCTAAGTATAACAAAAAACAAAAACAGATCATTACCCTTTTTTTCTCTCTCTTTAATCTGTCACGAGAAATGCTTTATCTTGAATTTCATCTGTTAAAACTTATGATCGCTGTTTTAAAAAAAAATTGTTTACAGGTAGGTGGAGGGGGGGGGGGGGGAAATACCATGACCTTCACAATGCCATGTTTGTTTTCACTATTGAGTGAATGCATTCATTCGCTACTTAATTCAGTTCCGTGAGTTGGTGACAAAATAATAATTATACGGACTGAAACACACATGGGACTGTCATCTTAGACTTGATGTGGTTTGTGTGATTTGTGATTTTCGTTCACTCAGAGAAATCATCAAGCGTGGAGACATTTTGTTATTTTTCTTTTTTTTTTTCTCAAATGAATAAGGGAATATTGATAGTTCAGTTGGGCGAGTACTCGCTTCACATGCAAAGGGAAAGGGACTGAGATCGATCCCGGCTGCAGTCAAGATTTTTTTTTTCAGACCCCCCCTCCCCCCCCTGTCCACTCAGCAGTGAATGGGTATCAGGGTCTGTTTGATCTGGCAGAAAGTATTTTGCGATCGACTAGCGTTCTATTCAATGGGTGGCAAGCAATTGCTATTGTCCGTTTCTCACTATAGGAACTGGGTTAAACTCCATGGGCAAATTGGCTCTGAAGGACTACTCATACAAAGAGAAAAGCGAAATGCTGCCTTACAATAAGCAATTTCGACCTTTTGGGCACACATGAGATGGGTGGTCATTGTAAGAAGATGTCATATTTGTCAAGTGTCCAAAAAATTAAAAAGTTGCTAAATTCACACGTTTTAATTTCCTTTTTTCCTGACCTTTGACTTTTGCAGTCTTGTGCCTTGTGGTTTTGAATTTCGCTCTTCCTCTCTGTATAATTAATAATCTTAAAAGGAATGTATGTATAGTGAAATATTAGGCAATAAAGTTGATAATAATGGAAGAAAAACAAGACAGTTGATAAAGAAAAAAAAAAACTAATGAAAACATCGGAAGAGAAATATCAATTCAAGAAAAACAAAATCATATCCTTATCCATAAAAAAAATCAGCTTCTCTCTTCTTGGGATCAAATCTTGGATCTTCTGACCAACCTTGTGACAACCCATTGTACTTAGTGAAATACCAAATTATTGAGTGAGATTAGCAGGTATATGTATTATTTTTAATGAGTAGTTAAGTCGTTCACACCCTTCCTGCTATTTTGCACTAAAAAATTACGAGTTTGATCAGAAGTTATTGAAGTTTTAATTGATAACAGTGTTTCGTGAGATTAGAAATTTTCAGCAGCTGTCTTGTGAACGTGTGATGAATTCATCGACAACAAGTAATCAGTTTTGTCGTATGAGTAACAATATGTGGTAAATTTATTGACAACAAGTAATCAGTTTTGTCGTATGAGTAACAATATGTGGTAAATTAATTGACAACAAGTAATCAGTTTTGTCGTATGAGTAACAATATGTGGTAAATTCATTGACAACAAGTAATCAGTTTTGTCGTATGAGTAACAATATGTGGTAAATTCATTGACAACATGTAATCAGTTTTGTCGTATGAGTAACAACATGTGGTAAATTCATTGACAACATGTAATCAGTTTGTCTTATGAGTAACAATTTGTGGTAAATTCATTGACAACAAATAATCAGTTTTGTCGTATGAGTAACAATATGTGGTAAATTCATTGACAACAAATAATCAGTTTTGTCGTTTGAGTAACAATATGTGGTAAATTCATTGACAACAAATAATCAGTTTTGTCTTATGAGTAACAATATGTGGTAAATTCATTGACAACAAATAATCAGTTTTGTCGTATGATTAACAATATGTGGTAAATTCATTGACAACAAGTAATCAGTTTTGTCGTATGAGTAACAACATGTGGTAAATTCATTGACAACATGTAATCAGTTTGTCTTATGAGTAACAATAAGTGGTAAATTCATTGACAACAAATAATCAGTTTTGTCGTATGAGTAACAATATGTGGTAAATTCATTGACAACATGTAATCAGTTTTGTCGTATGAGTAACAACATGTGGTAAATTCATTGACAACATGTAATCAGTTTGTCTTATGAGTAACAATTTGTGGTAAATTCATTGACAACAAATAATCAGTTTTGTCTTATGAGTAACAATATGTGGTAAATTCATTGACAACAAATAATCAGTTTTGTCTTATGAGTAACAATATGTGGTAAATTCATTGACAACAAATAATCAGTTTTGTCTTATGAGTAACAATATGTGGTAAATTCATTGACAACAAATAATCAGTTTTGTCTTATGAGTAACAACATGTGGTAAATTCATTGACAACAAATAATCAGTTTTGTTGTATGAGTAACAATATGTGGTAAATTAATTGCCAGCAAGTAATCCATTTTGTCTTATGAGTAACAACATGTGGTAAATTTATTGACAACAAATAATCAGTTTTTGTCTTACAAGTAGCAAGAAGTGATGAAATCGTTGACAATATGTATTATTTTTGTCTTACGAGCAGCAACAAGTGATAAATTCATGGACAACATGTAATTAGTTTTGTCTTATGAGTAGAAGCGTTGATTATACGAGCAGACCTGCCAACTACTACGAAAAAATCGTAAAAGTACGAATTTTGGCATCAACAATAGAAATAAATAGACATTTTTGATTCATTACAATGTGATAAAAAGAAAACGTTGATGCCACAAAGCATCTATTCAGGGTTTTGAAGACATATTCAATACTGATAAATGTAAAATATTAATTTGTAAAGTTAATTATAGTGACTTCTATTTCTTCTCTCTGAAAACTACGATTTTTTTACATTTCAAGTTGGCAGGTCTGTACGAGTTTTTAACAATTTTTCATTTTCATCATATTGTCGTGAATCAGAGTGACATTTCCTGTTGAATCGTCTCCCTTTGATGTTCATGAAGGCATGTTTGTGCCCACCATAGAGCAGCAGGCTTCGGAAGAACAGAAGAAGCGATGGCTTCCTTCAGCTGAACATTTTCAAATTTTGGGCTCGTATGCCCAGACTGAGATAGGCCATGGTGAGAAGTTGACATTGTTCATGTATGGTGTCCCAAAAAGAACTGTATACAATTCTTATTTGTCTGAGGTTCAGACATTTTAAAAAATACATTAGAAATTGGACCATTCATTTTTTGATATTGGTATTGTCTTCAGCCTGCTCGGGCTCATAACGCTTAAAGTCATTACATACACATATTTTTTTTTTGGTTTAAATTGTGCAAAGTTACTTTAATATTAAAATTTTTTTTTAAAGCAATATCGGAAATAAATCAAATGAAAACATTTTAAAATCCTTCTCCACTTTATCTTTATTTTTTTTTTTTTTTTTTTTTTCTTTTCAGAAGTGGAAGTAGATTTATATCAAAGGTTTATAAAAGAAGGATTATATCAAACTGGATTTTGCATCCTGATTTAAAAACAGATTTTGTTATAGAAATTCTGATTTTTAAAAATTTATATATTCTTTTTTTGTAGAAAAAGTATTGTACTGATTTTAAGTTTATAGCCCGTGGTAGATCTGTTCACTGTGGACGTCATCTCTCTTTCCCGAGAACTCATTGCTCATCAATGTTATTTTGTTTTCATTTTTACAATTTTTAAAATTTAAATTGTTTGTTTTTGAACTGTCACAGAGTGACATTTCCTGGTGGAAATTCCTCATTTCTAGTTCACACGGTCATGTTTGTGCCCACAATTGAACGACAGGCCTCAGAGGAACAGAGAAGTCGATGGCTTCCTTATGCCAGGCAATTTCAACTTTTGGGCACTTTTGCCATGACTGAGATTGGTCACGGTGAGAAGTTGACATAACACATGACAGGTGGTCTCAAGAGATGCATGATATTTAGATGGACATTATAATTGCTTGGTGTCCAGCATACCGTTTTTGATTATATTTTACATGCGTGTTGGGGAGTAGTAGTAGTAGTAGTAGTAGTAGTAGTAGTAGTAGTAGTAGTAGTAGTAGTAGCATGCTATTTTGATTGACACAAATAAGTTCATTTCTGATAATTATTATGCGAGTTGTCCCAAAATAAGCTCACCATTCTGATGAATATCATATATCCTGGGTGTCCATAAAATGCACACTCTTAGAATTGTCAAAGTTTGTAGTTGCTGTAGAAAAGTCAAAAGTTTGAGGTTAGTGTTGAAAAGTCAAAGTTTGTGTGTAGAAAAGTCAAAGATTGTAGTTAGTTTATATAAGTAAAAGTAGATAGAGTAGAAAAGTCAAAGTTTGTAGTTAGTTTATAAAAGTAGATAGAGTAGAAAAGTCAAAGTTTGTGTGTAGAAATGTCAAAGATTGTAGTTAGTTTATAAATGTAGATCGAGTCGAAAAATCAAAGTTTGTAGTCAATGTAGATATATTGTATCTGTTCAATATTTAAGACTGTCATGGTGGAATAGTAAGGTGTCTCATCCTGTTACAAACTTAAGCGATGTTAAGCTTGGTCAGTGATCAGATTGGTGACTACAATGATGGCAGAACTTTGATCCTGGTGATATGTCATTGTGCAAAACACTTTATACACTGTGCTCCATTTTACTCAAGTGTGAATGAGTACCTGATTATTTTCAGTGAGTGGCAAATGTTGTAAGATTGGCGTAGACGTTGCATATGTAATTTTCATAAGCCTTGCTGGAGGATTTCGGCTTAGAATTTGCATACTTAATTTGTAATGCATAAAAGCCTTGCTGGACGGCTTAGGCTAGGATTTGTATACTTATATTGCATAAGCCATGCTGGTGACTTTGGCATAGAATTTGCATACTTATATTGCATAAGCCTTGATAGAGGACTTCAGCATATAATTTGCATACTTATATTGCATAAGCCTTGCTGGAGGACTTCAGCGTAGAATTAGTATACTTTACTTTTATTCATAAAATATCTATAGTTTATTCCGTCATAATGCAAGAGCAACTTTTTGGTTTACCTTTGTGAAGTGTGTGATTCATTGAAATGAGCTGTATAGATAAATGTATGTAATGCATAGAATATTATTTTTTACATTGATGAACATCATGTTAGATGAATTTTGACAAAGTTTGGAAAAGAAGCAGTTAGTTATTTGCTGTAGCTTGGAATGGTGTGCAACTTTTGGGACACCCTGCGTATATATTTGTTTTTATATCTTAGTTTACTCGTGAAATTTTGTGTGTAGATATGATGTTTAATGTAAGAATACTATCATCTGTGTATATGATTATGATATAAAAATATACTTTTTCAAGAATTTATTAAAATGTCAAAAATTAATTCATTCTGCTTTAGAAACGGTCTCTAAATCCAGCTGCTGGTTTTTAGAAATAAAGAATATCATTTCTTAACAAAGAAGGAAAAAATTAACAAAAATACCAAAAGAGAGAGAGGATATATATATATATATATATATATATATATATATATATATATATATATATATATATATATATATATATATATATATATATATATATATATATATATAGAGAGAGAGAGAGAGAGAGAGAGAGAGAGAGAGAGAGAGAGTGTGTGTGTTAGAGTTGTAGAATTTAAAAAACCCAAACAAAACAATAAATTAGAATACGTTTTATTGGACCAAAGAACTTATTTGCTGACCTGGTAACCAAAATTGTTATGGGCTGATTGTTGTCATACTCTCAATTTAGAAAAATGAGTGGAGTAGGTACTAGTGCTGATAATAACAAGAAATAAAGTAAGTAGGAAAGTGCCAGAGGACAATAGAGAATAAAAACTTTGTGATGGTTAGGATTAGAACCCACAACCCGACTGTTATGGCAACAGTTCGAATCCTCGTCGCAAAGTTTTTATTCTGTATTGTCCTCTGACACTTTTCTACTTACTTTGTGTCTTGTTATTACTCTCAATCTAACACATATTATTGTCCATTACAAAATGGTTCCATCAAGCCCATAATTTCATTTGGTGATCAGACCTGCAAGTGATTTGATTCTTGCCTGTGGGTCATGGATGGATTTTAAAGAAAAATACGATTCTACTTTGCTTTGATTACTCAAGGCAATCAACAAATTTTTGCTTTAAAAGGGTTGAAAAGAATTGGATATATGGAAATCATAATCCTAAATAATAAATACAACTTTGTGTTACTTTCCAATACTATGATAACACATAACCAAAAAAAAAAAAGAAAATAAAGCTATGTATATTCATGTTAGCGTTTTGTTTAAATTTTCAATAACACAAAAATATAAACAAAAGTATAATATGGGTGTGTACTGTTTCATGTTTGAATATGAAAATATATGTATGCAAAATGATGAAAATATTCAAATATGTGTATAAATTATTCATATTTGTGTGTGTGTATACATAATTTATTTTTATGTTGGTAAATTAATGCATTTTTTATTTGTGTAGCGTCAAATCATTTTCTATTTACCGAGGGCATCTGACTCAAACCGTGCAAAGTGCAAGAGAAGAGATTTCGAGTAAATAAGTTTTCAAAAGCAGTGTGGCTTCTGCAATAATGTTTAGCACGCATTTTTAAATCACATTACTATTTTCCACCAATTAACGGGATTGTAATTTGTCAGTTAGTCACTAGGGTAAGGGCTAAAATGGAGAGGCTTCATATGGGACCAATACAATACGAAGTCTCTCCATTTTCATGATCACAATTTTCAGGCAGCCCCTACCGTTTTCTACTTTTACAGTAGGGGTTGGGCTTTAATATTATAAGCTGTTAAAATTTTTTTTTAAAAATTACAGCACTCAGTGCTTGCATTGTAATTTTTTTACACATGGCACTTGCACAGATAGAGTTCGATGCCCTCTATATGTTTAAATGGAATTTGTTTTGAAATAGATTATGTTTTAAGCATGAGAAATTATTTATCTTAATTTATTCGCTTACTGCCCGCAAATAATGAATTGAGAAAAACCCAAATTATAACAAGGCTTGATCTGCTTATATTTTCTATGCTGCATTTTATTTTGACTTTTCGATTGAAAAAAAGAAAATCTTTCCAGTTACCAGTTCAACGATCCATTGCTTTTCATACTCACGAACCTCTCGTGTTCCTGTACACTCACCTTTCATTATCGTTATGTTGTTTTTTTGTTGTTGTTTTTTGTAATCTTATTTTAGAATACTTCACATTTACATGCTTGGTTAAGCAGTGATGCCAAAACTCCGGTTTCACCGGAAAAAACTCCGGTCTGGAGCAAAAAATTCCGGGCTCCGGGCAACTTCCGTCAAATTCCGGTGAGGTCAATTTGTTCCAAGGATCCCCCCCCCCCCTTTCCAACCACACATCATCATCATTACCACTAGTATTTCAACCATCATCACCACCACTACTACTGCAACCCCACCACATCATCATCACTACCACTACAACACAGCTTCACATCATCACTACACGACTATACAACCACCACTACCACATCAGTCATCACTACCATACTACTACACCCACCACCACATCTCACTACATACAACTACAACCACCACCACACATCATCATCTACTACACAACCACTACACTACAACCACCACCCCCACATCATCATTACCACTACTACAACCACCACCACACATCATACCACTACTACAGCCACCACCCCACACATCATCATTACCACTACTACACACCACCACAACCACATCATCATTACCTACTGCTACTACTAACAACCACCACACAACACCCACTACATCAACACCCCCATCACATACATATTCAACCACCACCACCACATCAACATCACTACCACTACTACTACAACCACCACCACCACCACATCATCATTACCACTACTACTATAACCACCACCACCACATCATCACTACCACTACTACTACAACCACCACAACCACATCATCATTACCACTACTACTACAACCACCACTACCACATCATCATCACTACCACTACTACTACAACCACCACTACCACATCATCATCACTACCACTACTACTACAACCACCACCACCACATCATCACTACACTACTACTACAACCACCACCACCACAACCACATCATCATTACCACTACTACTACACCACCACCACCACACACCACATCATCATTACCACTACTACTACAACCACCACCACCACATCATCACTACCACTAATACTACTACAACCACCACCACAACATCATCATCACTACCACCACTACTACTACAACCACCACCACGTCATCATCACTACCACCACTACTACAACCACCATCACCACCACATCATCATCACTACCAATACTACTACAAGTACCACCATCACCACATCTTCATCACTACCACCACTACTACTACTACAACCGCCACCACCACATCATCATCATCATCACTACCACTGCTACTAACAACCACACATCATCATCATCATCACTACCACTGCTACTTCAACCACCACATCATCATCATCATACTACACTACTACTACTAACACACTACTACTATTTACTACTATTACTACTACTACTACTAATACTACTACCACTACTGCTAATGCTACTACTACTACTACTACTACTACTCACTACTATACTACTACTACTACTACTACTACTACTACTACTACTACTACTACTACTACTACTATAACTACTACTATACTACAACAACAACCACTACAATATATCATCACTACCACTACCACTACAACCACCAGCACCACATCATCATCACGACCACGACTACTACTACAACCACCACACATCATCATTACCACTACTACTACAACCACCACTACCACATCATCATCACTACCATTTGTACTACAACCACCACCACCACCACCACCATATCAACATCACTACCACCACTACTACAATCACCACCACATCATTATCATCACGACCACAACAATTACAACCACTATACCACCACCACATCATCACTACAACTACTACTTCAACCAGCACCACCACCACATCATCACTACCACTACTACTACAACCATCACCACCACAACCACATCATTACCACTACTACTACAACCACCACCACCACATCATCACTACCACTACTACAACCACCACCACCACATCATCACTACCACCACTACTACAACCACCACCACATCATCACTACCACCGCTACTACAACCACCATCACCACCACATCATCATCACTACCAATACTACTACAAGTACCACCATCACCTCATCTTCATCACTACCACCACTACTACTACAACACACCACCACCACCACATCATCATCATCATCACTACCACTGCTACTACAACAACCACCACAATCATCATCATCATCACTACTACTACTACTACTATACTACTACTACTACTACTACTACTACTACTACTACTACTACTACTACTACTACTACTATACTACTACTATACTACTACTACTACTACTAATGCTACTACTACTACTACTACTACTACTAACTACTATTTAACTACTACTACTATACTACAACAACAACCACTACAATATCATCATCACTACCACTACCACTACAACCACCACCACCACATTCTCATCACTACCACGACTACTACTACAACCACCACCACATCATCATTACCACTACTACTACAACCACCACTACCACATCATCATCACTACCATTTGTACTACAACCACCACCGCCACCACCACCACCACATCAACATCACTACCACCACTACTACAATCACCACCACATCATTATCATCACGACCACAACTACTACAACCACTATACCACCACCACATCATTACTACAACTACTACTTCAACCAGCACCACCACCATATCATCATCACTACCCCTACTACTTCAACCACCAGCACCACCACCATATCACCATCACCACCACGACAACTACAACATCAACCACTATCATATCTTCATCATCTCTACCACTATTACTACAACCACCAACCACATCATCCTCACTACCACCAGTACTACAATCTCTACCATTAGGTTTTGGCGCTTTACTTCATTTGAATTTAAGGAAACTTTGGGATTGTAATTTGCAATGTGTTTATGTATCATAATATACACTGTAATTCTAATGTTATCTATTTAGAACTATACAATATGTAAGCACAATGCCAAATATCGTTCCACTTCCTTTTTTTTTTTTGTACGCGGAAATTCCTCTTTCGGCATTGAAATTCCTACGAGTGGTGGCTGAAACTCCTGTGAGCGAAATTTAAAGTTGGCGTCTCTGGTTAAGAAATTTCTTTTAGTATAGGATTTAACAAGGTTGGTATGACTGAGGATTGAATGCACGGCTTCTTTGTTGATTCAAACTATCAGGAGATGTGGGTAGCACATTTGTTAGATAATCCAAATCATCTAAGGTTCGATCTGCAGTTAAGAAAGGTTAATTATGATTTTCTTTTTGTAGGTTAGATTGAAAATATGATATTTTGACCATCTTAATACCTTCCCTTTTCTTGGTGCTAAATTGATTTTAAAATGTTGCAATTGCCATAAACGTCTACATTCCCCCCCCCCCCCCCCCCCTACACCAAAAAAAAAAGTATTTTTTAACACAATATTTTGGACTTTCAAGTGTTCTGTGGAATGGTGTTCCGTACAAATGGACCAACATTGAATAGCAGATCTAGCTACCCAGTCAGTGCTATGTGGACAGGGAGACGGGGCGAAACAAAAACAAGCAAATAAATTTTTAAAAAAGTCAAATATCACCTCACCATTAGATATATGTTCGGATCATCATCAAGTGAAGGATCGTTGGTGGACGAGATAAATCTGAAGTTCTTGCACTTGGAGCAGGTTATTAAAACATGGTGGCTCATTTCTGCAACAGACACTCCCCCCCCCTTGCATGTTTTAGTTTGAATGTATTTTCCTTATCTTTGCTATTCAAGGGTTTGGTTCCCTAGTGAGCAGAGTCCCATTGGCCTTCACTTTTCCATGTTCATGCCCACCATACAGAAAAACGGCACATTGGCTCAGCGAGAGACATGGCTGCCAAAAGCAGTGGAATTCCGTGTTGTCGGGACGTACGCACAAACCGAGCTAGGTCATGGTAAGATGATGCAAAAGATGGTAAATGGGTGACATAGTAATAATAATAATTTTTATAGATTCTTATAATGCGCATGGTATCCTCAACAATGAGGCTCTTGGCGCTTTAAATTGTACATCAATACTAAACAATATTTAAAATACATGACATCAAAAAAGAAATGTTTTCAAGGATTTCTTGAAAACAGACAATGATTTGGATTCTCGGATGCTATGTGGAATGGTGTTTCATACAGATGGACTAAAATTAAAATGAGAAAAGGACTTTGTTCCCCCCTTTGTACGAATGTGTGGGATAGCCAAACGGGTGGTGTCATTGGAGAAATAGAAATGTCGGGTTGTCGAATATTCCTTTAGGATTTCTGTGAGGTAGGGAGGTAGTAACAGCTCTTTGTTGTAGTAGTGAAGAAAGGGAATGTGTGGTTAGAGGTTGGTTTTTGATGCACACTAAGTTAGGCCATGGTAAGATGCAAAAATTGATAAATGAATGAAATAGCCACATAGTAGTGCTATTGAGGGGAAACTGGTTGTGTCCACAGAGGTAGATCTTCGAATAGATAAAGAAAAGTGTGAGGTTTGGATGAAAGGTCAATTGTGTGTTGAGTGTCATTCTTGAAAAGACAAAATTTGATTTGAATAACTACTATGGAAATAGTGAAGTGAAATCTTGTTTTTATTTCATCAGTTTTCCTGATTTTAACACTGACACATGTTCTGTCAACTTAGATGTTGGCACTAAAAGTATAAAATATTTCAAGTATAATTATGATCAACTTCTACAATATTGTTTCGAGCATTCACTCTCATCAGGAAGTGAAAGTAGATTGTTGTGTTTATCATGTTTTTCTGGCTTCCAGCGCTAAAAGTGTAGCTATGCTTTTAAAAAAAGATAGGCCATGCATTTTGGTTGACATAATGTAAGGATACAGAAATAGTTTTAACAAATAAACATATGTAAGCCCTATCTAAATGACAATCACTCTAAATTGCATACCATAAAAAGGGACTTTTTGGTACAATCCTATGTACGCAGTTATTGCCAAAGCAGATGAAAAATAATTGGTTGAATCAGAGGAAATATGCAATCAGTAAATATAATATATTTCTTCAACTCTCAAAATTTGAAACATTCATTTAGACTTCAAGCTAAACTCTGCATGCGTTCCCAGTTCACGGCAAATGATGAGACCAGATGACTTTCTCTTCACTAGTTGCTTCCCAAGTTGAAGAAATAAATATATAGTGGTGGAATGTGAATCTAAAAAAAATTCCTGTTTATACGTTTTGCTCAACCATGTTCTGCTGGTATTGATATCAATGTTGTTTTTTTTTTTTTGGTCAAAAGAAATCATGTACAAGCATCTAATAGGCTGCATCTTTCATCGCTTTTTGTTGTTAACACATGAAGTTAGAAAATAAAAATTGAGCATAACAATGAACCCCAGAAAAATGTTATATTAATTCTTTATTTGAATTTGATGTATAGAAAGAAATTTTTTTTTCCATCACTGCTTGTTTTGTTAAAATGCCTGGTTTGCAGTTCGTGATTTTTTTTCACTCACAATTTTTATTGTTTGATTTTTTGAAAATTCTTTCACATCACTGATCCTTTCTCCACCTTTGTTTTTTTCTTACTTTGCACGGGTAAAAGTTGATAATAATTACATAAATATAACCAATATATTTAATATTAATTTTGTTGTTGTTGTAATAATAATAATAATAATAATAATAATAATAATAATAATAATAATAATAATACTATATTGCATCCCAAAAAGGAAATTTTTTGTACAGACGCGTTATAATTTACATAATAAGATAAAAATACAATGGAAATAGGATGTATATATATTTTTTTTTAAAAAGGAGCAGCTCTAAAACCAGAGCTGCACTTTATAATATGAATAATTTCAACACTGTATAATAGTTAAAACTTCACTATAAATTGAAAATTGAAAAGATTGCAAAACAAATAAATTAATAAATTAATATTTATATTTTTTAAAAGTAAAAATGAGAAATTATTATATAAAATGATTATTGCTTGTTGTTATAAAGCCTAATACTGGACGGCAGAAAAGATTTTCGGTGTCTCTCTGTTTTCGTTGAAATAGAGAAAGGGCGACCACTTCTTTCTGACATAATAATTGATGGTCTTAGTGGATGATACTGGTCATTTAATATTTTAGTTATTTTATTTATACAAAATTTCTCGTATAAAAGATCTACATCGTCAACATCATTTATATAGCGTTTAATGGATTTTTTAATATTTGAATTTATTTTGTTCCTTTCCACTGCTAAGCAATTGCCTCCCCAAGCTGTTATACAAAATGACAAAACACTTTCAATTACTGCTCTATAAAATAATGTGCAGAGGGTTTTATCTATTCTAAACTGAGAGAGTTTTGATAAAAAATATGTACGTCTGCACATCTTATGCTTAATTATTTTCAAGTGTTCATCCCACTTGAGCCTGTCATCAATCGTTACACCAAGGTATTTGTAGTGAGGAACTCGCTGGACGAATTAATCTTTTTTAATATTTGTAATTAATCAAATAAAAAAGAAAAGAAATATTATTGAATGTTGAAATAACTTTCGGTGTCGCTGGAAATAACTACTAATGACCTTTTTGATTTTGTTTATGTATTTAGCCATTGTGATCTACCATTTCTATAATTATATTTTTACTGTCTCCATATCTTGCCCCTCCACCTTTTACTTTTACTTTCGTTATTTAAATGAAATGTTGTTTTACTCATCATTATTTAAGTTTTGTCTGTCTTCCGAAAATGTCCAATGGCCAAAACGTTCTCTGTTTTGCAATTTCAATATAATTGATTCATCTTTACTCTTTGATATTTTCTAGACCTATTCATTGGCTCAAGTAGTCCTGGTTGTGTTACAAGCAGGGTTTGTATGCGCCAATTAGTTGACCTTTGACATTTATATATAGCCAAAACCATTTTGAAACAGAATGCTGTACTTAAAAATATATTTTGGCCAGAAAACGGTATGTGTGTTCAAATGACAATGAAATAAAAGATCCAAAGCACGTGAATGTATAATGATAATGATAATGAAATTATAGATGATGATGATAAATAATAGTAATTTTAATAATAATAATAATAATAATAATAATAATAATAATAATAATAATAATAATAATAATAATGGTGATGATAATGGTAATAATAATAATAATAATAATAATAATAATAATAATAATAATAATAATAATAATAATAATAATAATAATAATAATAATAATAAATAATAATGGTGATGATAATGGTAATAATAATAATAATAATAATAATAATAATAATAATAATAATAATAATAATTATCGTGATAATATTAATAATAATAATAATAATGATAATAATAATAATAATAATAATAATAATAATAATAATAATAATAATAATAATAATAATAATGATAATAATAATAATAATAAGATAATAATAATAATAATAATAATAATAATAATAATAATAATAATAATAATAATAATAATAATAATAATAATAATAATGATAATAATAATAATAATAATAATAATAATGATGATGATGAGCATGATTATAGTAATGAAAATAATTGCAGCAGCAGCAACCGTAGTATTAGTGGTAGTAGTAGTAATAGTAGTAGTAGTAGATGTAATACTGCACACTATTGTAGCGCCAACATCTCATGCAATATGAGCTACAGGTGCTAGTTGTAGTTAGTACTAGGCTACTACTACTAGTAGTATTAGTAATAAAAGGAGATGTACTGATGATAAAATAATAATGATAATAGTATAATGGCTTACAACAGTATGCATGGAATCATTGATTATCCATCTAATCATTCCATGATTAAATCTGTAAAGTGATCTTCACGTCATTGAAATGATAAGCAATTTGAACCAGTAGATTGGCATAGGATGGAAGTACAGTGGAATCGTATAAAGCCAACTTCTCCTCAAAGTCAACTTCTCTGTTCTTTGTCCAAATGTGTTCTATTGATAATGGGATAAATAACAATGTGAAATTGAATGTAAGCTTTAATTTAATATACGAAAACAGATAAAAGAGACGTTTTGGGTTTCCCCTTTATCAACAAAACGGGGTGAATGAATCAATACAGACGAATGAGATAATGTGGTAGTGGCATTGTTAAGATGAATAAACAAAAACATTTATGGGCATCAATGATTTTGTTTATTCATCTTAACAATGCCACTACCACATTATCTCTTTCGTCTGTAGTGTTTCATTTATCCTGTTTTGTTGATAAAGGGGAAACATGAAACGTCTGTTTTATCTGTTTTCGTATCTTAAATTGAAGCTTACATTCAATTTCACTTTGTTATTTATTTCTTTGAGCTTTGATAATGGATAAAATCAACCTTGCTTTACTCACTCAATCCTAGAGATTTTTGCTACTTTTCAAAACTGGAAAAAATGTATTAAAAATGAGCATGTACATAGATAGTTTTATTCAACTCTCATTAACATGTAAAATCTAAAAAAAAACATAAGCTTTGATTCATGATTCAAGGGTGATGCTCCCATCCAACCACCCGCGATCCGATAGTGATGTCGTTTCTTCTTCTCTTTACTAGCCTATCCTGCTTCTTTGGTTTGTGATTGTATTTTTGACAGGGGATATTTTTTTTTCTGTAAATCTTCTGCCTGTTTGTTCTTGGTTATTTATAATTTAGCTTATGATATCTTTAGGTTATGATTTTGATTTACATTTGTACTATTTTTGCTAGATTGCTTGTTTTTTTGTTTCAGCGGCCTCTCATATAACCTCAATTGTGTTGGAAGAGACCTAAAGCAACAAACAAACAAAAAAACATAAGCTTTGATACTACGTCTATAATTTGTCTCATAAAAATGTAATAAATAGGCATGGGATAAAAGTAACCCCGGGTAAACTACGGATATAGTTGGTGTTAGGGTTGAGTGAGTTAAAGTCAACCAATCTTTCTGTTGCAGAGCAGCCATGGCTTTATCAGGATTCCATTGTAATAGGTGTCCCAACTGGAATGTTTGACCTTATCCATTTTCTCCCCCTATCCAATCCAGGTACATTTCTGAGAGGCCTTGAGACAACAGCCACCTACGATGCCAGCACAAAAGAATTTATCATCGACTCTCCGACTATCACAGCCACCAAATTCTGGCCTGGGGGTTGTAAGTGCATTTTGTTTCGGTCGTCGTGTTTTGTTGTCATTATTTGACCCACGTATTCAAGTCAGTTTGTTGTCAGAATGATCAAGATGAAGACAATTCAATAAATCATGATGTCAAAACATTCTCAGAATGAGACAATTTATGCTTTTTGGAAGTTTAAGAAAAAAACTTGCTCTTTTTAATGACTATATGAATAATAAAAACATATATAAAAACGAATTATGCCCTTCCACCATGGCATCATAAGAAACAAAATGTCTGACTTCAACAGGAATCACCCATATTGTCCAAAGTGAGCAAATTGGGGGTTAATAATCTTGCCCAAGAAAAAAAAAACATAACATAAAAGTGCCTGAAGCAGGGCTCAAACCCGGGACCTTCAGAGTCAATGCCTTAACCACTCAGCTTTTTATTGTTCTTGTTGTTGACTGAAGAAGGGATTTGAGCCTGAAATGTTCCAAGTTTAGTATTTTGTTCTTTTTTTGAAGCTGTTATATTTGTTTATTACTTTTCACATATTATGAATAAGTGCATGCTGACTTGATTTCATTGACGTATATTTTCAGTGGGCAAGACAGCCAACTGTTGTGTGGTGATGGCCAAGCTGTTCACAAAGGGCAAAGATTGTGGCATGCAGTCATTCATGGTCCAGATAAGGGATTTGGAAACCCACCAACCTTTGCCTGGTAGGTAGGACAGCCTTGGGCCATTTCTTATAAAAATTTTTTAAAAAATTGAGCTTTTATATAGCGCAATATCCACTAAATGTGCTCAAATGTTCCTTGGTCAACAACAGCACGTAATTTGTAGAAAGAGACATGATGCCTGTAAGGCGATATTACAATCTTTTTCAGACAGAGACATTGCTGTAAAGGGCCAGGTACAGATTTTACACCCGAGTATGGTGAGAGAATGTGAGTAAAGGGCCTTTTCCAAGGACTGAACTATGCACCAAGCGAGGCTCAAATCCAAGACCTTCCAATCCGAAAGCAAGTATCATACCACTAGACCACATAGTCGCACAGGTGTAGCTATAATGATGGTTGTGGTAGTTGTAGTTGTATTGGAGGTAGCGATAATAGTAGTTGTTGTTGTAATGGTTGTAGTGGTAGTAGTTGTAGGGGTAGTAGTTGTTGGTGCTATTTTTGTTGTTGTTGTTTGCCTTATTTTCAAGATTTCCAATCCCTTATCTCATTCTACTCAGGTATTGAAGTGGGAGACATTGGACCTAAGTTTGGCTATGGTTCTCAGGACAACGGCTTCCTTCGATTCAACAAAGTCAGAATTCCAAGGGAGAACATGCTGATGAGATATGCACAGGTGAAAAATAGATCGATTTTTTTTTCTGACCCTCCTGTCCACCTGCTAGCAGTGATTGATTATCTGGGTCTGTTAGATTTGGTAGAAGTACGTTGCGATAGACTGGCGTCCTATTCAAAGGGTAGCAAGCAATTGCTTTTTCCCATTTCACGCTATAGAAACTTGGAAAAACGAGAACTCCACAGGTCTGCTGGCTCTGAAGGAGCTTATAGTCTGATTGAAATATTTTATTGAGAACTAATCACTCAATTGACAGTCTAAAAAACAATAACCATGAGAAGAGTGACGTCAATTTCATTTTGTTTTATTGATAAAATATTAAGATTTAATGTATTCAACAGGTTTTAGAAGACGGCACATTTGTGCGTCCCAAGAACGACAGATTGGTTTATGGCTCCATGACTTTGATCAGGGCTCAGATTGTGTCTGGTGTAGCAAGGGCCCTGGCCAAGGCTGTAACCATAGCAACACGTTACAGCGCTGTACGCAAACAGTCCAAGATTGATGCCAAGTGAGATGCATTTTTTTCTTTTTTTCTTCTCTTCTCCCTCCTCTTTTCTTGTCCTTTGTCCTCTTCTTTCTCCTCCCTCTCCTCACCGTCGTTGTCATCATCATCATCATCATAATCCTCCTCCTCCTCCTCCTCTTCCTCCTCCTTCTCCTATTCTTTCTCCTCTCTAAACATGGAGAAGCTATCACTATACTACCGTTGTTTTTTTTAAAAAAAGCACAGTATATGCAATGGTAACCAAATAGCATATACTGTGTTCTTCAATAAAATGGCAGTATATATACTCTCTGTCTCTCTTTCTCCCTCTCTCTCTCTTTCTATCTCTCTCTCTCTCTATCTTTCTCCCTCTCTCTCTCTCTCTCTCTCTCTCTCTCTCTCTCTTTCTCTCCCTCTTTCTCTCCCCCTTTCTCTCCCCTCTCTCTATTGTCTCTCTCTCTCTCTCTCTCTCTCTCTCTCTCTCTCTCTCTCTCTCTCTCTCTCTCTCTCTTTCTCTTTCTCTCCACAGGTATTTGGCCGTATTCTGTAAAAAAAACATATTAAAACAATTTTGGTCAGAAAACTTGTCCTTCAAACTTATCAATCGATTAAAATGGCCCATTTTGTCAAAAACTCGCAAACATGTGACTTCTGGCCAAAATGTTTAAAATGTTTTTTTTTTTTTCAGACTGGCTGTATTTTTTTTTTCAATTCAAACAAAGTTTTTCTCTTAACCCTCTCCTTACCACCCATTAAAAAATCGTCACATTCATTACGATATAAATCAACAATTTTACCATTCTAATTTCTTTTGTATATCACATAATTTAATGAAAAGTTTTCGCCATAGCTATAAAAACTTGACACTGTGTTGTAAAGCTTATTTAGTTGAATAATATTATGTATAGAATGTACTTGTTGCTTTTCTGTTAGAGTGAAGAAGAATCTATTTTTGTATTGGTTCTTGTGATGTTTCAGGAAAAATTCTGAAAAAAACAGCTAGTAATGAGAGAGTTAAAAGGAGTTCAACATTTTCCCTTTTATTGTTTCCAGTGCTGGAGAGGTCGCAGTGTTAGAGTTTCAAACACAACAGCATAAGCTGTTTGTTCAGATTGCCACAGCCTATGCCCTGATCTTGGCCGGCAAACAGTCATTCCAGGCATACACCAACGTGTCTGCTCAAGTGGAGAAAGGCTCCTACGAAGAATTACCCATGGTGAGCTCTTTTAAAAAATTGAGCTTTTTTATAGCGCAATATCCACTAAATGTGCTCAAAGTGCTTTACAAGGGATCCTTGGCCAACAGCAACATTTAACATTTAGGACGGACACAACACCTGTTAGGCGATGTTACAATTTTTTTAGGACAGCCAGGTACTCAGTTTACAACTGAGTGCAGTGAGAGAATGTGAGTAAAGAGTCTTCTACAAAGACTCAACTATGCGCAGAGTGAGGCTCAAACCCAGAACCTTCCGATCTGAAAGCGAGTGTCATACCACTAGACCACATAGCTGCACAATGTAATGTTAGACACATGATTCACTGTCTCAAAATAATATGATGCAGTGTTCTAATAAAAAGAAATGAGCTTGAAATTTTTTATAGCGCAATATCCACTAAAGGTGCTCAAAGCGCTATAAATAAAAAAAAGAAATCAGAATAAAATAAAATAGAATTCCCTTTATTCATCCCATAGGGGAAATTTGTCTCTAGGGTCTATTCCAATGGAAGACTGGAATAACCCAGGTGTCAGCTGCTGTGCAGTGCCGCAAATTAAGCTAGGGTGTGGTGACTTGCACAAGGCTATACTGCGCAGCGGCAGGTGATTGAACTCGGTACCTTTCGGGTAAGAAGTAAAGACTGTACCGCTGATACCTCTGAGCCACGCTGCCTCAAAGAGGCCATGACCTACAGCAACATGTAACATGTAGAATGGGGACATGACGCCTGTTCGGGGATATTACGGAGTTGCTAATAGCTCAGTTGATAGAGCACTCGCTTCACATGCAGAGCAACCGAGATCAATCCCAAGTTTAGTTGAGATTTATTTTCTTACCCCTCTGCCCACCCAGCATGTATGATGATTGGGTAGCTTGGCCAATAAGATCTGGCAGAAAGTACTTTATGCTAGACACAAGTGTTCAATCCAATGGGTAGCCAGTAATGGCTATTGTCTGTTTCATGCTATAGAAATTAGAAATGCGAGATAGACTCCAGCTCTTGGAATGGGTTTGATAATGGCTTTGGATGAAGGACTGCTTAAGACATCTGCCGGCCAACTCTAGTATAATGCCAGATGATGGAGACAGTGGGTTGGTCAATGACTATCACTACTTTTTTTACAAGGAGGTGGAAGGGGGCGGGGGGGGGGGGGAGTGTCCCCTCTGAGCAAAAGAATTGCTTGCAGTCTCTTCCATTCTTAGAGGATAGAAAGGAAATGAGCTCTATACATGTGCTTATTTATTGGATTTATTATCTATTTATTTATTTTTATTTATTTATTTATTTATTTATTTATTTATTTATTTATTTATGTACACATTTATTTATTTATGTATATATTTATTTATTTATTTATGTATGTATATATTTATGTATATATTTATTTATTTATGTATATATTTATTTATTTATGTATTTATTTATGTATATATTTATGTATATATTTACTATTTATTTATTTATTAATTTATTTATGTATATATTTATTCATTTGTCAGTTATGGTGTCCAGGGATCAAGTCCTACTCTGAGTGGCTCATAGTTGAGTCCTTGGAAAAGGCTCTACTCTTTATTCACATTCTCTCACTGTACTCACCTGTAAAATGAGTACCTGCCATTTACAGCATTGTTTCTGTCAGAAGAAAAATGTATTATCACCTAACAGGTGCCATGTCTCGTCCTTCATGTCAAGTGTTGCTGTTGGACTCCTTGTAAAGCACTTTGAGCACTTTTAGTGGATATTGCGCGATATAAATGCTCAATTAAAAAATATTTTTAAAATTTGTTTATTTATTTATTTATTTTTTATATATGTATGTATGTATGTATGTATGTATGTATTTATATATATATATATATTTATTTACTTATTTTATTCATTTATTGAATTTTTGATACATTCATTTTTTTAAAAAAATTAAAATTCTTTTATTTTCATTAATCTTAGCTTCATGCCTTGAGCTCAGGGTTGAAGGCATTCTCGTCTTGGGAAATGGCCATTGGAGTGGAGCAATGTAGAATGGCCTGTGGCGGCCATGGCTACAACTTGGCCAGTGGAATTCCAAAGATTTACATGGAGGAAGTGCCATCCTGCACATATGAAGGGGAGAACACTGTGTTAACATTGCAGACGGCCAGGTGGGTTGCAGGAATAAAATGAATAAAAGAAAAGAAAATTCCTTTTATTCGTCCCATTGGGGAATTTTGTTAATAGGGTTTATTCCTAGAGAAGACTGGAATAACCCAGGCGTTAGCCGCAGTGCAGCGCCGCAAGTCAAGCTAGGGCGCAGTGACTCGCTCAAGGCCATACAGCGTAGCAGCGGGTGATTGAACTCGGTACCTTTCGGGTACGAAGCAAAGACTAAACCACTGAGCCACGCTGCCCCTAAAAAGATCTCTAAAGTTTGGTCATGTAACTGGAGTTTAAATTTCTGTACCGATTTATGTTAATATTAAGTGGACGGAGGAGAGAGAGAGAGAGAGAGAGAGAGAGAGAGAGAGAGAGAGAGAGAGAGAGAGAGAGAGAGAGAGAGAGAGAGAGAGAGGGAGGGAGGGAGGGAGGGAGGGAGGGAGGGAGGGAGAGAGAGAGAGAGAGAGAGATAAGTAGGAGTGAAATATCTGTTCAATGTTACAATTATCGTTTAACGTTATAACAAGTGTAACTAAATGACAAATTGCCATATTTATGGACAATAAAGATCTATTATTATTATTATTATTATTATTATTATTATTATTATTATGTGGCTATGTGGTCTTTTGTTATGACACTCGCCTTCGGATCTGAAAGTCCTGGGTTTGAGTCCCGCTCTAAGCAGCCGTTTACAGTGTTGAACGCTATAATATAAAAGCTCAAGTTTTTTTTAAAAAAGTGATAATTCTAGATAATATTCCCAGAACCATCAGGGAACAACCAACTGCTAATTCTTTTAAATCTAAACCACAACATTTCCTTTTCACATGTGCTTACTTCAAATATTACACGTATGTGATGTTGCGCGACGGTTTGGTCCGGAAGATACATCTGACTGAATTGAGAAAACGACCATTATAAATGAACAGTGACTAAAAAAGTCAAAATCTTTTTTTTTTTTCAAATTTTGACTTTTTAAAGTTATTTTTCTTTTATAAAATATTGGGGGGGGGGGGGGGGGGGGGGGTTGTGAAATGGTGAAATGGCAGAGTGGTTAAGGCGTTGTGCTGTGACCCAGAAGGACCAGGTTGGGTAAAATTAAATGTGTAAAAGGAAAGTTTGTTGTTGGTTGGCAAGTCTTGGTCAAATTTGAACAAATTCAAATTTTTTATTTCATCCTTTCCCACAAAATGTAGGAGGGGGGGGGGGGGGGGGGGGGGTGAAATGGCAGAGTGGTTAAGGCGTTGTGCTGTGACCTGGAAGGACCAGGGTTCGAGCCCCACTTCAGGCATTTTCATTTTTTTTCCTTGGGCAAGATTATTAATCCTCAATTTGCTCACTTTGGACAGCTTGGGTGATTCCCGTTGACATCAGACGTTTGATGGATTATCTATCTTCCTTCATGGAATACCTAATCGACGGCATCTCACAATGCCCGGTGGAAGGGCTTAATTCCCCCCCCCCCCCCTTCCCCTCACAAAAATGGATTATATTTTTCTCCTTATGTATGGATTAATATTAAAATAAACTCTCCAGATACCTCATGAAGTGCCAGGCAGCCAAAGAAACAGGTCAGGAATTACCTGCCCTTGCTCAGTTCCTGAAAACCAGCAGGCCTGGACAGAAGAGTCGATTAGACAGAAGACTGGATTTGAATCATCTACTGGAGGCCTATCAACATCGAGCTGCTAGGTAGGACACTAAACAATAATAATAATAATACATAACATTTATGACACGCATTTTCATCACCGAGTGATGCTCAATACTGTGTCTCATTTTCCTTCTGTCTATCTGTCTCTCTTTCTCTCTGTCTCTGTCTCTCTCTCTGTCTTTGTCTCTCTCTCACTCTCTCTCTGTCTCTCTCTCTCTCTCTCTCTCTCCCCCCCTCTCTCTCCTCTCCTCTGTCTCTCTCTCTTCCTCTCTCTCTCTCTCCTCTTCCTCTCTCTCTTCTCTTTCCTCTCCTCCTCTTTCTCTCTCTCTCTCTCTCTCTCTCTCTCTCTCTCTCTCTCTCTCTCTCTCTCTCTCTCTCTCTCTGTGTCTATCCTTCAATGGGAATTTTTCCTCATAAAGAAGCACCCCAAAAAAAACAAAAATACTAACAACACAACAAAGAAAGGTTTATCATAGACAAAATCAAAATATTAACATTGCATTGCACAATAAGTTTATCCTTGCCTTTTCTGGTTACTTGTCTCAAGTAGTTAAATTATATCTGAAATGACCATAGAATTATATCGTAAATCAATTGAATTTCCCATTCATTTTAAATTTTGATGTTTTTACAGTACAGCAGGCTCTCAAGCTTTCAAAATATATCTGAAATAAGCACAGAGTTATATTATTATGAATTAATATATCTTGCTCATTTGTTCTGATTTTCAACATTTCCCTAGCATGCTGTCTGATGCCAGCAGTCGCATGAAGGAACAGCTTGGGAAGGGACTACAGCAAGCAGAGGCCTGGAATAGAACATCACAGATGCTGGTTGAAGCATCCTTGGTCAGTAATGATAATACACATAAAATACCACAACATTGCCTCCCTTTATTTCGATGCTATTAAATCCTAAGTTGCCAGAAGCGGTGGACTGTAATAGAATGATACAAAAAGTGTATCTTAGTGGCTCAGGGGTAGGCTGTCTCATCTCGACAAAACTTAACTCTTTCAGTGCTGAGGCTATATTCGCATTTCCGTCACAAAATGGCTGACACCTGATTGAAGCAGCATGAGAATGACAAAACTAAGATAAAGCGACATTCGAATTCGGCGTAAAATCTCAATTTAAATACCCCCCTAGGGCCAATTGAATGTTCTGATGAAAGAAATGATACAATTGGTTCAATTTATAGTACTTGTTGTAGAATGTAGGATTTGATTACATTATTAGTTTTGTCTTTCAAGACCAGCCTACTCACTGTGTGACCATTGGCCAGTAGAACAGATTCTTCTCTGGCTGCACAGTGCGGCCAATGGCGCTGAAAGAGTTAATACAAGTAATATTGGTAATAATGATACCTGTAATAACCGCAATACAGCAATGGTAAGAACAAAACACTTACAATAATAATGACAACTACAGTGGTATTCATTAGGAAAGGTATTTTCCACACATTTTCCTGGTTAAAAACGGAGTTCCTTCCCCTATAATGTAGTCCTATTTTGACCAAACATTTTACCAATGTCTATCAGGCTTTACGCTTCATCTTAACTCTCTCGAGTTCACCCTCATTGAAAAGAGAACAAATTTGTTTGATTTTCCATGTATACGAACTCGAGGGGGTTAAGTGTTAATTGCACCCATTCCAACATTGGGTGATTAAAAAAAATTTGTTTAGTAAAACTTTTAAAGCATCTTTTTCTTTCTTTTTTATTTTTTTTTTTTTTTAGTAAAACATTTAAAGCATTTTTTTTCTTTCTTTTTTTTTTAGTAAAACTTTTAAAGCATTTTTTTTTCTTTCTTTTTTTTTTTTTTTTTTTTTAGTAAAACATTTAAAGCATTTTTTTTCTTTCTTTTTTTTTTTAGTAAAACTTTTAAAGCATCTTTTTTTTTTCTTTTTTTTTTTTTGTTAGTAAAACTTTTAAATCATTAAAAATTTTTTTTTTCAATGTTGTCATTGCAGGCATTCTGTCACATGTTTGTTGTAAAAACTTTCATGGACTCCATTGCCTCATCGGGACTTGACCCCGAGGTCACTAAGGTCATGGTTCAACTATGTCAGCTCTATGCTGTCCACGGTATCGTCAGATTCTCGGGACAGTTCACAAAGGTAAAAAAGGAATGAATAAAAAAAAAATATATGTATGTGTGTGCCTAGAAAAACATAAATGAAACACAAGCTGTTGGAAACATTTATAAATCTTTATCGACATTTTTCTCTCAATTCATTGTTTCTATGGGTTGCCATCTTCAAACATTCATAAAATAAGTAAAGGTGAATCTGAGTCTCAGTTTTTTTGGTTTTTTTTTACATTTCTAGCATCCAGACCACTATGATATACATAACATTATTGAGATTAAGGATCACATATATAAATAAAGGCTAAGGATTTTTTTTAACTGTGGGGGGGGGGGGGGGGGGGGGGGGGGGGGGGGGGGGGGAGGAGGGGAGTTGAAGCAGTGGTTCAGTTCAGATCAAATATATATATATTCTCTATTTATTTTCATTCCATGACAGGGTGGCTATCTAAATGACCAACAGATCGACATGGTCCAGTCGGGGGGGGGGGTTGAAGCAGTGGTTCAGATCAAATATATATATTCTCTATTTATTATCATTCCATGACAGGGTGGCTATCTAAATGACCAACAGATCGACATGGCTATAAGTTGTTTTTTTTTAACCTGAGGGGGATGGGGGGGGGGGGGGGGTGTTTGAGGTAGTGGGTCAGATCAAATATATATATTCTCTATTTATTTTCATGACACGACAGGGTGGCTATCTAAATGACCAGCAGATCGACATGGTCCAGTCAGGACTGTATGACCTTCTAGCCCTCCTCAAGCCAAATGCTGTAGGTCTAGTGGATGCCTTTGACTACCCGGACAGAGTCCTGGACAGTGACCTGGGACGCTACGACGGAAACGTCTACGAGGCTCTCCTTGCCTATGCCAAAAACTCTAAGCTGAACAAGACAGATGTGAGTAAATAGTAAATAGTAATAGTAAATAGTAATAGTAAATAGTAAATAGTAAATATATAGTAATATATAGTAAATATAAGTAAAGTAATAGTAAATAGTAAATAGTAATAGTAAATAGTAATAGTAAATAAGTAAATAGTAAATAGTAAATAGTAAATCGTAAATAGTAAATAGTAAATAGTAAATAGTAAATAGTAAATAGTAATAGTAAATAGTAATAGTAAATAGTAATAGTAAAATAGTATATAAATAGTAAATAGTAAATAGTATAGTAAATAGTAAATAGTAATAGTAAATAGTAATAGTAAATATAAATAGAATAGTAATAGTAAATAGTAAATAGTAAATAGTAAAAGTAAATAGTAAATAGTTAAATAGTAAATAGTAGTAATAGTAAATAGTAAATAGTAATAGTAAATAGTAAATAGTAAATAGTAAATAGTAAATAGTAAATAGTAAATAGTAAATAGTAAATAGTAAATAGTAAATAGTAAATAGTAAATAGTAATAGTAAATAGTAATAGTAAATAGTAAATAGTAAATAGTAAATAGTAATAGTAAATAGTAAATAGTAAATAGTAATAGTAAATAGTAATAGTAAATAGTAAATAGTAAATAGTAATAGTAATAGTAAATATAGTAAATAGTAAATAGTAATAGTAAATAGTAATAGTATGTAAATGTAAATGTAAATAGTAATAGTAATAGTAAAATAGTAAATAGTAATAGTAATAGTAAATAGTAAATAGTAAATAGTAATAGTAATAGTAAATAGTAATAGTAAATAGTGATTAGTAAATAGTAATAGTAAATAGTAATAGTAAATAGTAAATAGTAAATAGTAATAGTAAATAGTAAATAGTAAATAGTAATAGTAAATAGTAAATAGTAATAGTAAATAGTAAATAGTAATAGTAAATAGTAATATATGTAAATAGTAATATAGTAAATAGTAAATAGTAAATAGTAATAGTAAATAGTAAATAGTAAATAGTAATAGTAAATAGTAAATAGTAATAGTAAATAGTAAATAGTAATAGTAAATAGTAAATAGTAATAGTAATAGTAAATGATGAATTTAATAATGAAAAATTGTAATATCGCCTAATAGGCGTCATGTCTCGTTCTACATGTTGAATGTTGCTGTTGACCAGGGACCCCTTGTAAAGCGCTTTGAGCACATTTAGTGGATATTGCGCTATATAAGAGCTCAATTTAATTTATATAGCGCTTAAACATCCACGTTAAACGTGCTCTGCGGCGCGTTACATAATAAAAATGTTTTTTAAAAAAATAAAAAAAATAACAACACAAAATGAAAAATCACGACACTACATAATAAGCATGAATACAGAAACAAAATCTAAGCAACATCTCATACCTACCTACTTTTACGGATCGTCCGTAATTGTTACGGAAATTAGGTAACAATTTCGGACATACAGAAATGGAAGAATTATTATGGATTTTGATTTCACAGAAATTTGGTCGTAGAATTAGAGAAAAGAAAAAACAATTATTTTTTCTTTTAAGTTCCTGCAGTTATCAAAGAAAGAAAAAAAAAAAGTTCCCTTAAAGTTAAAATGGCTACTGCTCAGTTCACGCCCATGATAGCTTAGTCGATTGCCAGCTCGTAATGGTGGAGGTCAACAACATTTATTTTACGTATGGTTGTAGATACCCAGTATTTTTTTTTCTTTTTTGTTGTTGTTTTTGTTAATTGGCGGAGTATTACTAAAATTGTACCATTTATTACTGATGAATTTTGTGTTGGCTTCTGATATTGAAATGTTCAAGTAAACAGGTATGACATCTTAAGCAACATGTGCGTATTCTATCGATCTGCCCTAGCATTGGGAGTCAGGCAAAAGTAAAGTAGTAATCTTTCATGTCCTGAAGGGTCATGGTTGCTGTGTGGCTATGTGGTCTAGTGGTATGACACTCGCTTTAGGATCGGAAGGCCCTGGGTTCGAGCCTCGCTCTGCGCATAGTTGAGTCCTTATAAAAGGTGCTTTACTCACATTCTCTCACAGTATTCAGGTATAAAATGAGCACCTGGCCGTTAGAAGCGTTGTCTCTGTCGGAAAAATTGTAATATCGCCTAACAAGCGTCATGTCCCATCCTAAATGTTAAGTGTTGCTGTTGGTCAGGACCCCTTGTAAAGCGCTTTGAGCACGTTTAGTGGATATTGCGCTTGAAAAAATTTTTAATTCAGTTTTTGAAATATGGTTCACCTGGCCATTACATACCCGATTGAAGTTCGTCACTTCTACACTACAGCCTGGTTTTAAAAACTGGTACCTTATAGCTTGTGTTTGTTGAAGGGCAAATCGTCTGTGTGTGTTGTTGAAAGCAAGGTGAAACTTAATATGCGTTTTATAAATTTTATAAACTTTGCGATTCTGCTCTGCGGATGATGCCTGGGTTATTCCAGTCTTCCCTTGGAATAGACACTAAAGACAAATTTCCCCATGGGGATGAATAAAGGGAATGTTATGTTATGTTAAATGAGCATTTTCTATCTTTTCAACCCCCCCCCCCCCCCCCCCCCCCCCCCAAAAAAAAAAAACAAACAAACAAAAAAACAAACTCCATGTCCCCTTTTCTTCCAGGTTCATGAAGGTTATTTCAAGTACCAGAAACCGTACATGGAGTCGATGAGACAGCCCAACATGCCACCAGCAAAGTTGTAGATTGTATGAATGACTGACTGCTACACCAACTACAACAATCATGCCAAGAAGAGGAGTAATAACAACAAGAAAAATAAAAAGACCACCATCACCATCACCACCACCAACAACAATATCAACAACACCAACAAGAAAAATAAACACAAAAGTAGTAACAACAGCAACAACGCTGTAAACAATTGCAACAGCATTTCTCTCCACCCCCCCCCCCCACAAAAAAAAAAAAAAAAAAAAAGAAAAAAAAAGTAATATGTAGATATGGAATCCCAAGTGAGTCAGGCTGTTGAGAAAATCCCAACGACCAACTGAAATAAATTATAAATGTGACCCACTCCATCCAAATAGTATTATTATGTTGGGGTGAACATGGCGTTGGGAATACAATCCACAAACAGACATATGTTATGAAACTTTGGTACATTTACCTAATTCAAAGTGATATTAAGCTGCTTGAAGCTGTCGACTGTGAAAAGTAATAAACAAAAATCAATGTTTGGTATTTTGTTCTTTATTGAAGCTGTCATCATATTAATTTTTGTTTATTACTGAATTTCATTAAAATCTTTCATTGTTTTTCTTGTTATATATAATCTAAGATCCAAAAGTTGATAAAACCTCTCTTCTCTCCCCCCCCCCCCCCCCAAGTTCCATTGTTGTAACACAGCTCCCTATGTGTAAAAGATCCATAGCACTGTCAAAGACTCTTAACTGGATCAGAGCTGTTACATATGAATCATTCCATTTAAGCAGAATTTCAATTACTCGATGCTACAGTTGCCTTTCATAATTAGAAATATCTATCCAAAAAAAACAAACAAACCCACCATCCTATCTATTGTCGTTGTCCTATTTTCGCATATTCTACTTGGGTGGGGTTCCTGACCTCCCATAGTGGACATAGTGGACAGAGGGGCACTTACTGTGTCTTCTATCCCCCCTATATCTGTTTTCCAACATGCTTTCTGTCTTTGTCTTAGAATGAGATTACTTTGTTTTGTCCCTGGCCCTTGCCAGATACCCTGGCTGGGAGAGAAATAGTCAAATGTATAGTTAGAGTTTTGGGAGATGATATTTTTTGTCTTGTAAATCATCTCTCTGTTATATACTGTATTATTTTCTGTTTTACATATATATGATTTGTAAACATTTTAGCATGTTCTTCTTAGTGAGGACCTGTGCTTGTGTCAGGATGAGACAGTTAGGTGATCTCAAACTAAGTACACTGATAGTGTGGTGATGGAATTTACATCTGTTCCCTATTTGAACCAAATCCCCTTTGTCTTAAATTTTCTTGGTTGCTTTAATAGAAATTCTAGAATTTTTAAACTGTCTTATTTCCTTCAATTTTACTGGCGCTGATTTAACCTAAATGTGTTTCAAGTGCCGTAAAAGCCTTAAAAACAAACTATATAGATATTTGATCAAATATAAAACTTACGAAACTCGATCCTTCATTATTTACAGAACATGGCAACAATTTACTGTTATTATCTTGCAATCCGTTGATGGAAAACCTTTTTGGTATATCATTGTTATTGTTTTTTGTTTATGATTATTGTTGCTGTAAATATTAGTTATTTATTTCTTCTTCTTCTTCTTCTTCTGCCTCTTATTATTATTATTATTATTATTATTATTATTATTATTATTATTATTTTTAATTATTAAAAAAAAGAAATATTATTCTTTTTTAATTAAAAGATATTACTACTATTATATTTTGATAAAAAAATGTATCTGTATAATTGGTCACATGTGATAAATTATTATATAAAGACAATTTTCACTTTTTCACGTTTCATGTTGAATAAACAATAATAATATACAATCATTTTTTTCTATTCTCTTTTAAACGTTTTTTATTTTTACATCTCCGTTTACTTTCATTTCTCTTATTGTCAGGCTTATTTACTTAATCAGACCTGTCCTACATATTGATTTAATCAGTGGTATATTATTGTACAGATTTTATTGCGGTCGAATTTGAGTTTCTTCCAAAATGTATCAAATTTAGAAAATATTTTGCCAAGAAATGAGTTTGTAAATGAATTGAATTACAAGTATGAGAGTTTGTGTAATAGGGAGGAAAAGTGTGATGTCATTAAACGGGTTCCAATCTCATTGGAAGTGTAAAACCACTCTTCTGGAAGACTGGATAAATACCTTGTGAAAATAATCTTCTGGTTTCAGAGTGATGGCATTTTATTTTCTAGTCTAAATATATGCTGGTTGTAGTTAAAGATCATCCATCCTTGTTCTTTTATGTCCTGTTATCCTTAGAATCTGCCTATATATCCTGCTACTGAAATAGTTATGCCACCTTATGATTCAATATGAATAGTGTATTCTTCGTTGTTGGATTTTGTGCTTGTGTCTGGATGAGACTTATAGGTGATCTCTTGGAATGAGTTTACTTGGTTTTTTTCCTGGTCCTCGTCGGAGTCCTAGCTGGGAGAGAAACGGTCAAATACATAGTTATTGTTTTGGGAGATGATATTTTTTTCATTGTAAATCATCTCTCTGTTATGTATTATTATAGTTGTTATTTTCAATGTATAATGTGTAAGCATTTGAGTGTATTCCTCTTTGTTGGATTTTGTACGGATGAGACTTATAGGTGATCTCAAACTAAGTACATTGGTGGTATGCTCTTGGAATCTACATCTGATCCCTATTTGTTCCCAGTTCCCCTATGTCTTACTTTTTCTTGTGTGCTTTAATTGTAATTTTAGAACTTTTAACTATCCCATTTTCTTCCTTTATACTGGCGCTGATATAACCTAAATGTGTTGCAAGCGCTGTAAAACCCTTAAAAACATAAAAACAAAAACAATGAAACCTATTCAATATTAATCCCCCGAAAGGCTCGGCCCGTTTCATGAACACGGACTAGATTCAGTTATTTACATTACTAGTCTAGTAAATAACTTGCTAGTCTTTAAGCCTAAGCGGTGCACGTGACTAAAAAAATCCTCAGTCTTTTACGTCCCGTTATCTTTAGAATCTGTCTATACATCTTGCTACTAAATTAGTTCTACCACATTCTGATTCAATATGTAACCTATTCATTAACTCACTCAACCCGAGAGATTTTTGCTACTTTTTAAAATTGAAAAAAAAAAAAAGATGTATTAAAAATGAGCATGTGCGTAAATAGTTTTATTCAACTACCATTAACATGTAAAAACTAAAAACATTAACTTTGATACTAGATGCCTATAATTTGTCTCAGAAAAATGTAATAAATAGGCATGGGGTAAAAGTAACCCCGGGTAAACTACGGATATAGTCGGTGTTAGGGTTGAGTGAGTTAATAGTCCTATGAAAGACTGGTCACATACAAACTTCCAAGGATTTTGGAACCAAAAAAGTAGATGTGACGTCATGACTTTTCTCCTGGAAATAATATATTTTGAATTGACCCAGATTTTTTTTTTTTTAACCAAAAAATATAAACTTTTTTGTTTGTTGCATATAGCAGGTATTTCTCTATTTCATATTGCGTAACTTGTTTTTGATATTGTTGATAAGTAAGTTTATATTTCTTTCATGTTACATACAGATGCCATATTTTGTTTTTGTTTTGTATAAGATGGTTTTTATTTACATTATGTTATGTGCATTTCAGTGTTTTCTAATGATTGGTCATCATAATTGTTTTTTTTTTTCTCTTTAATTTCTACAACCCTCAAATTACTTACTTGATCTCTGGCCCTTGAAAATGAATTAACGGAGATAAGTTGACCTCAAATTGTTCCAAGTGCTGCCAAACGAACACAATAAAACTTCAGACTCGAATGTGTGTTGACTCGGGAACGAAGAAGCTCACAAAAATTTATTCAAAATTAAAAACTAGTTGATTGATATCAAGATGTTGCTGTTTTATGTATTGAAGTTTCATAGATTTATTTATTCATATCAAACACCATTTCCGATGGATCTGCTTATCCCTATACAAATATAATATGTATAAAAACATGATGTACAATGTACAATATATATATATATATATATATATATATATATATATATATATATATATATATATATATATATATATTGTACATTGTACATCATGTTTTTATACATATATTTGTATAGGGATAAGCAGATCCATCGGAAATGGTGTTTGATATGAATAAATAAATATTTTGTTAACAAGAACATCTTGTTCAACAATAGTATTACTATTCTATTCCAAACGCTTTACAATATTGATTTCTCAAGATGGACATAATTAGCATAGGTGCTGGTATGATTTATGTTTGTGACAATCTAAAAACTATATTGTCGGAATTTCCTTTTTGCCTGAAATTTGAATTTAAATTTAAAATCACCATCTGGAGGTCACCTACTGTGTCTTCTCTGGGTGGGGTTCCTGACCTCCCATCGAGGGCAGGGAAGCACTTACTGTCTTCTATCCCCTATATCTGTATTCCAATTGCTTTTTGTCTTTGTCTTGGAATGAGATTACCTAGTTTTGTCCTGGCCGCAAACCCCTTAAAAGCAAAAAAAAAAAAAAGACAACAAGTAATCCTCTTAGTAGGGACCTGTGCTTAAGTCTGGATGAGACGTTTAGGACTGGGTGGGGATCCTGACCTCCCATAGCGGGCAGGGAGGTACACACTGTGTCTTCTATCCCCTTATATCTGTTTTCCAAAATGCTTTCTGTCTTTGTCTTGGAATGAGATTTCTTAGTTTTTTTCCTGGCCCTGGTCGGAGTCCTGGTTGGGAGGGAAACAGTCAAATGCATAAATATTGTTATGGGAGATGATATTTTTTATCCTTGTAAATCGTCTCTGTTATGTATTATATTTATTTTGAATGTATAATGTAAGCATTTGAGTGTGTTCTCTTTGTTGGATTTTGTTCTTGTGTCAGGATGAGACTTATAGGTGATCTCAAACTAAGTACATTAATTGGTGGTATGCTCTTGGAATCTACATCTAATCCCTATTTGTTCTCAGTTCCCCTTTGTCTTACTTTCTCTTGGATGCTTCAATTGTAATTCTAGAACGTTTTACTATCCCATTTTCTTCCTTTTTACTGGCGGTGATATGACCTAGACGTCTAAATGTGTTGCAAGCGCCGTAAACCCTTAAAAACAAAAGCAAACAAACAATACTGTGTCTTCCATCCCCCTAAATCTGTTCTCCAACTTGCTTCTGTCAATACCATTTGTTCTTATGTAAATTTGAACCAGGTGTGTGCTAATCTGTACTTGTTTTTACACGTTCGTAATTCTATAACAGAAGACACAGAAAGGTTTCCCAACATGTACAGGGGATTATAATACCAAGGACCACAAGATTAATTTGAAAGATTTTTTTTTGTAATTACAGACTATATTATTTATCATAATATTGATAAAAGGAAGTTAGTTAGAATGGAATGAATATTATAAAATTAAAATATTTTATGATCATTCTTTTGTAATATTTTATATTTTTGTTATGTTAATAAATGAAGGAATTGTAAAGCAGTTAATATATAGTATGCTTGTTTATTTATGATTATTATTATTATTTGTAATGTAACTAAACACAAACAGTGGCTAGGTGGGGTTTTCTAACCTCCCATGGTGGGCAGAGGTCACTCGCTGTGTTTTCTATTCCCTACATCTACTTTCCCTTTCCATTTAGCTCTCTTGTCTTTGTTCTGGACTCTGGATGGGGTTCCTGACCTCCCATAGTGGGCAGGGAGGTACTTACTGTGACTTCTATCCCCCTATATCTGTTTTCCAACTAGCTTTTTGTCATTGTCTTGGAATGAGATTACTTGGTTTTGTCCTGGCCCTGACTGGATACCCTTGGTGGGAGGGAAACAGTCAAATGTATAGTTAGTTTTGGGAGATGATATTTTTGTCCTTGTAAATCATCTCTCAGTTATGCATTGTATTATGTTTTGTTTATGTATTATCCATGATTTGTAAACATTTGAGTGTATTCCTCTTAGTAGGGACCTGTGCTTGTGTCCGGATAAGACTTTTAGGTGATCTCAAACTCACTTTGATATCTCACTTTGATAGTGTGCTCTTGGAGTCTACGCGTTTCCTATTTGATCATATTCCCCTTTGTCTTACCTTTTCCTGGTTGCTTTAAGTGTAATTCTAGAACTTTTTACTATCCCATTTTCTTCCTTTGTACTGGCGCTGATATAACCTAAATGTGTTGCAAGCGCCGTAAAACCCTCAAAAACAAAAATCAAACAATCACAAATAGTTGCTGGTTGGGGTTTTCTAACCTCCCATGGTGGGCAGAGGTCACTTGCACTGCTGTGTCTTCTATTCCCTACATCTACTTTCACTTTCCATGTTGCTATATTGTCTTTGTTCTGGACTGAAATTGCAGAGGCTTTTTTTTCTCCTGATCCTGGCAGGGATCCTTAGCTGGGAGAAAGACAGTCAAATGTATAGTTTCTTTGATATATTTTTTTTCCCTGTAAATCATCGCTCTGTTACTTTTTTATTTATCAGTTTCTCTAGAGACCTAAAACGCCTTCAAAATAACAAAGAATTAAAATCAAAGGAAGACCTAATGAACTTAGCATCCACAGCAAAAGACCACGAACTGTGGAAGGAAATGACACAGATGATTGGAGAGGCAGCCGAGGCGTCCCGATCGGATGATTAGGAAGCGAAAGGCCTTATTAAGTCAGTCAGTTAGTCAGTTTTGAATATGTAAACATTTGAGTGGATTCTTAATAGTGGGTTCCTTTGCTTGTGCCTGGATAGAGGCTAAAAGGTAATGACAAAATGGCTACATTGATATAAGATTACTCATGGAATCTTCTGTTCCTTGTTTGAACCAGTCTCCTTTGCTTTACTCTTTCTTCAGCGCGTTTAACTTCAGTTATAAAACTTTCCTCCTTTCATCTTCCTTTTTATGGGGATTCTGACCTCCCATAGTGAATAGTGGGAAGGGAGGTACTTGCTGAACAAAGTCAAGTTACGTTCAGCGCTGTTAAGATTCTGATTAATGTTTTTTTTTTTCAAACTCAGGGCATGACACTAGCCTGCCGGTCAAAAGATACTTTTGATTAGTTATTTTTAAAAGAGAAAAAAATAAGATTACAAAATTTGATCGTGATTTCGACGATAGAAAAGATTATATATTTGTGTCTTTTTTGTTATGATAGTTAATCAATAGATGATGATGGAGATGATGATGATGATGATGATGATGATGATGATGATGATGATGATGGAGATGATGATGATGATGATGGAGATGATGATGATGATGATGATGATGATGGAGATGATGATGATGATGATGATGATGATGATGATGGAGATGATGATGATGATGGAGATGATGATGATGATGATGATGATGATGATGGAGATGATGATGATGATGATGATGATGATGATGACGATGATGATGATGATGATGATTATAGAAGTTTTTTAAAATAATGATGAGTAGGATGAACATGATGATGATGATGGAGATGATATTGATGATGGTGATGATGATGATAATAGAAGTTTTGTAAATAATGAGGAGGAGGATAAACATGATGATGATTGTGATGATGATGCGGAAGAAGAGGTAAAGGATAATGATAATTATCACGACGATGTTGAAATCCTCTCTATCACTCTTCAATCACCATCATTTTTATCATTATCACCAGCATCATCAATTCTATCCGTCCCCAGTAAGATATCAGCGAGACGCGATCCAGACGTCCTGTCCAACAGGTAGATTAAAAGTCTTAATCGTTGCATCCTGTCATCGTCTCGAGACTCTCGCATTCGTTGTAGAAGGTTTTGGATTTTTACCATTCGCCCTAGGAGAAGAATGAAAAAAGATACAGAAATATAAATGTTTTTGATTAATTGTGTCAGTGCATGACATAATCAGTCGGAAGGTGAAAATTTTGGATTTGCATTATTTTGCATTTTCTGAATGAATATGGTCACCAGAGTATTTTAATCTTTATTTGAAGTAAATCGAGTGATTTTTCATGAAGTTGATCAGATGTATGGCAAAGGTATCCAGCAACTTTTCTCAAATTTCATACTTTTTCAACTTGACTAGCTGTAAAATATATTTAGAAGTGAAATTAACCTTTTATATTTCAAGAAGATGTACAAAAAAGGTTGATTTAATCATTTATGACAAGAATTCATTTTTTATAAAATTGACCTTCTAACCAAACTTGGCAATATCTCAGTTCAAACCTTTTCACCATCCGAATGATTATGTGATTCACTGTAACTATTGATATCATTGTTTTTGTTTGTTTGTTTGTTGCTTTAGGTCTCTTCCAACACAATTGAGGTTATATGAGAGACCGCTGAAACAAAAAAAAAAAACAAGCAATCTAACAAAAATAGTACAAATGTAAATCAAAATCATAACCATAAGATATCATAAGCTAAATTATAAATAACCAAGAACAAACAGGCAGAAGATTTACAGAAAAAAAAAAAATCCCCTGTCAAAAATACAATCACAAACCAAAGAAGCAGGATAGGCTAGTAAAGAGAAGAAGAAACGACATCACTATCGGATCGTACACCCATGCGAACATCATAGGTATATGATTCAAGGGTGATGCTCCCATCCAACCACCCGCGATATCATTGTTGTGACACAGCTGGGCTGTAGACTGGGTGGAGTAATAAATAAATAAAATAAAATAAAATTCCCTTTATTCATCCCCAAGGGGAAATTTGTCTCTAGGGTTTATTCCAATAGAAGACTGGAATAACCTAGGCGTCAGCCGCAGAGCAGCGCCGCAAAGCGAGCTAGGGCGAGGTGACTTGCTCAAGGCCACACAGCGGGGGGGGGGGGGGGGGGGGGGAGGGTGATTGAACTCTGTACCTTTCGGGTACGAAGCAAAGACTGAGCCACGCTGCCATCATCATCATCATCATCATCATCATCATCATCATCATCATCATCATCACAATAATCACCATGATCATCATCACCATAATCATCATTATCATCATCATCATCATCACCATAATCATCAGCATCACCATTATCCGCATTATTATCTCTCCTTACCATTTGCTTGTCTATTACGATACCAGGGCTGTCTCTCACTCCCCCGCCTCAGGTTCGATCTTGATGAAGTGTAGCGATACCTTGGCCTGTCCTCATCTGTCGATAGATTTTAAAAAATACAAACATTCTCATTTCATCATCCGCCGCGCCTATTTCATGTTTTATCTTGCTATGCTATATATTCGATCCAACGTCTCTACCCTGTATTAATTCGGAGTGGTATGATAATAATAATAATAATAATAATAATAATAATAATAATAATAATAATAATAATAATAATAATATAATAATAATAATAATAATAATAATAATAATATGATGATGATGATGATGATGATGATGATGATGATGATGATGATGATGATGATGATGATGAAGACGACGACTATGATGAAGAAGAAGAAAAGCAACATCACCTACCTGATTCCTCACTTTCATCGCTGTCAACGTAATTCCTCCTCCGACTTTTTTTCTCTTTTCCTTTCTGTTTGCTTCCTTCTGGCGGGAGAACCCCACCGTTTCCATTTCCGTTTCCTGTCCCGATTTGACCTTCACCCTCACCTTCACCCCCACTTCCACTTTCGCCTTCGCCTTCACCTCCACTTTCACCTTCGCCTTTATTTCCCTTTCTATCAACTGTCACGACCTCAGGTCCAGGGCTGGTCGTAGGAGGGGCGGTGGTGGGAGCTGGCGTGGTGGACACCGTGGTAGGAATGGTAAAAAGGAGGTCTGCGCATGTGTTGCAGCAGTTTTCCCGCGCATATTCTTCCTCGTAAGTAACGCATTGTTCTCTTTTGCAAAGCTCAAACTGGTCTCCGTATTCACATCCTATTCAAAGAATCAAAATATAAATATCATCTTTGGTTTTTAAAAGAAAAAAGATATTCACCCTGCAAAGTCAAAGGTCTTAAGGATAGGTACGCGTCGAAGGGAGCTGATCAAAGAAAAAGATCAGGAGCTGGAAGATATAGACACTTTCTGCTATCTCGGGAGTATAATTGACAAGGATGGAGGCAAGGAAGCAGAGGTGAAAGCACGGAGAGGAAAGGCACAGGCTGCATTCACATCTTTGAACAGAGTTTGGAGAACTAAAGATTTCTCCCTTCGACTAAAGCTAAGACTTTTCAACTCAAACGTGAAGTCTGTCCTACTGTATGGATGTGAAACTTGGAACGCATCACAGGTATGTACAAGGAGGGTACAGATTTTCGTAAACAGATGCATGCGTAAGCTACTCAGAATAAAATGGATGGATAGAACAAAATGGATGGATAGAATAAAAAATGAAGAAGTATGGAAAAGAACACAGCAGAAACCAGTGGGAGAGGAAATAGGAAGAAGACGATGAAGGTGGATTGGACACACGCTTAGAAAGAATGACTCCACTATAACAAAGAAAGTATTGGACTGGAACCCTCGGGGCAGAAGATCAAGGGGAATGCCACGGGAAACATGGATAAGAATTAAACTGATATACAGAGAAGTGATAAGACATGGAACGTGATAAAAAAAAGCTCAGGATAGAGAAGGATGGAAACTGCCTGTAGCCTATACCCTGACCCAGGGTGAAAAAGGCAATGATGATGAAATAACGCATTGTTCTCCTTTGCAAAGCTCAAACTGGACTCCGTATTCACATCCTATTCAAAGAAACAAAATATAAATATAATTAATTTTAGGTTTTTAACCCTCTCCTTACCGGCCAGTTTCAGAATTTTCCCCAAAACTTGACATCCACCCAACACAAAAATAGATTTTTCTTACTCAAACAGAAAATTAACAAGTACATTCTATGCATGATATTGTTCAGCAAAACGAGCTCTACAAAACAGTGTCAAGTTTTTATGGCTGTACTAAATAGATTTTCTTCAAAGTTTATGAGAAACAAGAATAATCAGATGAGAAAGTTGTTGGTTGCATCGTAAAGAATGTGACGATTTTCTTGTAGCTGGTAAGGAGAGGGTTAAAAGAAAAAAAAAAGATATTAATCCATGCCGGTTACGAAAATACTTAACCAACCGTCTCGAAACGGTATTAAGTTCA
This sequence comes from Berghia stephanieae, assembly GCF_034508935.2. Classification (NCBI taxonomy): domain Eukaryota; kingdom Metazoa; phylum Mollusca; class Gastropoda; order Nudibranchia; family Aeolidiidae; genus Berghia; species Berghia stephanieae. Next base: position 34,212,574 of record NC_088370.1, on the reverse strand, counting down.
AGTGATATTCTTCCCGAAAATAAAACTCAAAGATAAAATTAAATGTGAAAACTGGGTTAAGTTTGTATGTTTCTTGAGAAAGGTACTTAACCGATGTGTTCCTTTTTTGTAGGCTATTGTAGGTATGATAACCCAAATCAATTAAAGGCTTATTGCTGCGGTAGAATAGTAGACACAAAGGGAGGGGCAGAGAGAGAGAGAGAGAGAGAGAGAGAGAGAGAGAGAGAGAGAGAGAGAGAGAGAGAGAGAGAGTGAGAGAGAGAGAGTAGAGATAGAGAAGTAGAGAGAGAGATAGAGAGAGAGAGAGGAGAGAAGAGAGAGAGAGAGAGAGAGAGAGAGAGAGAGAGAGAGAGAGAGAGAGAGAGAGAGAGAGAGAGAGAGAGATATGCTAAAGTTAGGGTAGGTAAAACAAGAGCAGACTTTATCATGGTGAAAAAAAATCTGGTCTTCTAGAAAAATGCGAAGGAAAACAAAGATTAAAAATTTCCACACCAATGTAAAATCGGTGTCTCTGTATGTTAAATTGAAGTTTCAATTTGTTTACGAAACAGTTGAACAGTCTGTGTGGATACGACAACAACTCTTACTCTTACCTGGCAAATTTCTTTTGTATTTTTGACAGGATGCGCAGCACCTTGCCCTGAACTTTTCCCTGTAGCAGTCGTAGCGTGACGTCAGCATACGTTCTGCGCATGTCTTACCATCGATAAGCCCCGGGTCATCACCGAAGGGACAATCATCACCTGCGTTGTTGTAAACAGTTTTTGTTAAAAGTGAAATAATTTAAAAATCGAGGTGCCTACGACAGTGGACTATAAAATATTGGAACAAAATGATGCACCAGCTTTAACCAATTGTGCGGGTCTTGAGGTATGACACTCACTTTCGGATCAGAAGGTCCTGGGTCCTAAATCCACCATTTTTGAACATCAGAGTTGCTAATGTGTGCATATCGTCCGTAACAAATCAGATTTAAAAAACCCCCCAAAAAACTTGAGCTTTTATATAGCGCAATACCCACTAAACGTGCTCAAAGTGCTTTACAAAGGGTCCCTGACCAACAGCAATACATAACATGTAGAGCAAACATGACAACTGCTATGCGATATTACAATTTTTTTCGACAGGGCAACGCTGTTAACGGCCAGGTACTCATTTTACACTGAGTACGGTGAGAGAATGTGAATAAAGAGCCTTTTCCAAGGACCCAACTATGCGCAGAGCGAGTCTCGAACTCAGGACCTTCCGATCCGAAAGCGAGTGTCATACCACAAGACCACATAGCCGCACATTGTAGTAGATAGCTCACTTACCAGTAGTTGCAGGCGCCATGTTGGATTTTGTACACGTACCGTTCATACACCACTGTGGGAGGAGAGAAAATATGAAAAAACATTCATTACAGATAGAATGGTTTGCACTTGAATTTGCCAATTGATGTCAAGAGAATAAGTAGGAGTGAAATATCTGTTCAATGTTATAGTTATCATATAACGTTATAACAAGTGTAACTAAATGACAAATTGCCATATTTATGGACAATAAAGATCTATTATTATTATTATTATTATTATTATTATTATTATTATTATTATTATTATTATTATTATTATTATTATTATTATTATTATTATTATTATTATTATTATTATTATATTATTATTATTATTATTATTATTTGTTCAATAGGATTCATTAGTGTGATGTCACGTCCACCCAGCAACCAGCAGCTTAGTTCTAAACAAAGAA
>NC_088370.1:34200825-34203325 GCF_034508935.2 Berghia stephanieae | reverse complement strand
GTGACGTTGGCATCGTTCTATCTATAAAGAAGGTCAAAAGACGACTCCGAGTGTAGGCGTAGCCATCGTCAACTGAAAGCTTGACACTAAGACCCATATTTTGAAGTCATTTTTAGGTTTGTGAACCGCCTAGTGAGTTGTCAAGGAAAACAAGTAACCCCATTGGTTGAACTATTGAACGCAATTCACAATTTTTTTCATTTCTGGCCAAAGACTTGTCTTTTGACGTCATTTGTTGGTCAGTGTCAGGTATGAGTTTACAAAGGTCACGACGTACGTTAACGAAGGCTACGCTCTGAGCAAAACCATGTCGTCTTAGTCCAGTACAGAATGAGAAAGCGTCCACAAAAACCAGATGTAGGGAGATGGAGAAGACCCTGTTACCCCGTCAGTAGCCCTGCCAATAATTCACAACTATCCCCTTCAATTTTGTTCAACCAATGGGGTCATTTGTTTCCTTGAGCACTAGTGACAGCTCTTTAGGCGGTGCACTACCCTAAAATGACGCCAAAAGACGAGTCGTTGTGCCAGGGTTAACGAAGGCTACGGTCTGAGCAAAACCAAGTAGTCTTAGTCCTGTACAGAATGAGAAAGCTTCCACAAAAACCAGATGTAAGGAAATAGAGAAGACCCTATTAGGAATAACAAACACCGGAGACTGACTCTGACGACCCGGCACTGCCGTCCTTTGCCGTCTTCTGGATAAAGACGTCGGGCACAGACAAAATACTAAGAATAACGAGAAGATCCGCCAGACCTACCCATACCAAGCTTGAAAAAAAAAAACGGCAGAGGACGTTGGGTGCTTGGTATGAATGGGTCTAGCGGCTCTTCTATTTATTCTTAGTATTGTGTCCATGCCCGACATCTTTGTCTGGAAGACGGCAGTAGTGCCGGTGAGGGTTAGCCCTTACCCCTCAGTACTGCGTCAATAATTATTCACAACTATCCCCTTCAATTTTGTCTTGCATTTTTATATTTTACGTACTGACGTTACTATTTCTGTTCAACATTGTTTATGCTATTGGCTGAAGTTAGTTTGAGTCCCGAAACGTATTTTCAATGTATCACGTACATTAGTAATCATTTTGTTTAACTCATTCAACCCTAACACCGACTATATCCGTAATATACCCAGAGTTACTTTTACTCCATGCCTATTTATTACATTTTTATGAGACAAATTATAGGCGTAGTATCAAAGCTAATGTTTTTAGTTTTTACATGTTAATGGTAGTTGAATAAAACTATCTATGCACATGATCATTTTAATACATTTTTTTTCTAATCTAATTTCAAAGTAGCAAAAATCTCTAGATTGAGTGAGTTAAACTTCGTCAACTTCAGACCATCTCAAAGTCAACCGTACATACCTGCATTAGAGACAGACCCTCCATAGGTAAGATTGTGGCTGGGGATAGAAATATAAAATATAAACAACCCTATCATACAGTATTCAAGTATAAACAACTCAATTATAACGTTCTAAAATATAAACACCGTGGCCTTCGTAAAGTTATGGCCTGACACTGACCAAAAAATGACGTTAAAATGCCAGTCTTTTGCCACAAAAGAAAACAAATCGTGAGTTGTATTCAATAGTTCAACCAATGAAATGACTTGTTTCCATGAGCTCTACTAACGACAACTCACTAATGAGTCAAACTGCCAGTCCTTTTGGATTTCAGTATCAAGCTATAACATAACGATGGCTTACGATGATACTGTACTGAAGTACTGTATAAACAACCAAATGATACTGTTATTAAAGTATAAGCAACCTAATGATTGTGTGTTCGGTATAAACAGCCCATCGACACTGTTTTGAATTATAAACAACCCAATAGTACTCTGTTAAGGCGTAAACTATTTAATGGTACAGTGTTAAAGTATAAACAACCCAAACAAAACTGTATCAAAGTATAACCAACCTGATTATATTATGCTATAAAGTATAAAAAAACATGTTGATACTGTGTAAAAATATAAACGGCCTAACGATACAATGTTATGTGTTACTTTAAAACGACGTGTGGCTATTTGCCAATCTGATAACCCAATTGATATGATCTTATTGTTATAATGGAAATACCCTTCAACAATAGCAAATATAATAAGGTTAAAACACCGTACTCGAGTGTAAAATGAGTACCTGGCCGTTAACAGCGTTGCCTATGTCGGAAAAAATTGTATTATCGCCTAATATGGGGTCATGTTTCGTCCTATATGTTACATGTCGCTGTTGGCAATGCAGGGACCCTTTGTAAAGCAATTTTAGCACGTTAAGTGGATATTGCTTTATATAAAAGCGCAAGTTGTTTTTGTTGTCTATATATATATATATATATATATATATATATATATATATAATATATATATATATATATATATATATATATATATATATATATATATATTGTTTTTTGATTTTTGTTTTTTTTTTCGGGGGGGGGGGGGGGGGGGGGGGGGGGGGGGGGGGGGGGGGGGGGGGGGGGGGGGG
>NC_088370.1:34151149-34196149 GCF_034508935.2 Berghia stephanieae | reverse complement strand
CCTGTACAGAATGAGAAAGCTTCCACAAAAACCAGATGTAAGGAAATAGAGAAGACCCTATTAGGAATAACAAACACCGGAGACTGACTCTGACGACCCGGCACTGCCGTCCTTTGCCGTCTTCTGGATAAAGACGTCGGGCACAGACAAAATACTAAGAATAACGAGAAGATCCGCCAGACCTACCCATACCAAGCTTGAAAAAAAAAAACGGCAGAGGACGTTGGGTGCTTGGTATGAATGGGTCTAGCGGCTCTTCTATTTATTCTTAGTATTGTGTCCATGCCCGACATCTTTGTCTGGAAGACGGCAGTAGTGCCGGTGAGGGTTAGCCCTTACCCCTCAGTACTGCGTCAATAATTATTCACAACTATCCCCTTCAATTTTGTCTTGCATTTTTATATTTTACGTACTGACGTTACTATTTCTGTTCAACATTGTTTATGCTATTGGCTGAAGTTAGTTTGAGTCCCGAAACGTATTTTCAATGTATCACGTACATTAGTAATCATTTTGTTTAACTCATTCAACCCTAACACCGACTATATCCGTAATATACCCAGAGTTACTTTTACTCCATGCCTATTTATTACATTTTTATGAGACAAATTATAGGCGTAGTATCAAAGCTAATGTTTTTAGTTTTTACATGTTAATGGTAGTTGAATAAAACTATCTATGCACATGATCATTTTAATACATTTTTTTTCTAATCTAATTTCAAAGTAGCAAAAATCTCTAGGATTGAGTGAGTTAAACTTCGTCAACTTCAGACCATCTCAAAGTCAACCGTACATACCTGCATTAGAGACAGACCCTCCATAGGTAAGATTGTGGCTGGGGATAGAAATATAAAATATAAACAACCCTATCATACAGTATTCAAGTATAAACAACTCAATTATAACGTTCTAAAATTAAACACCGTGGCCTTCGTAAAGTTATGGCCTGACACTGACCAAAAAATGACGTTAAAATGCCAGTCTTTTGCCACAAAAGAAAACAAATCGTGAGTTGTATTCAATAGTTCAACCAATGAAATGACTTGTTTCCATGAGCTCTACTAACGACAACTCACTAATGAGTCAAACTGCCAGTCCTTTTGGATTTCAGTATCAAGCTATAACATAACGATGGCTTACGATGATACTGTACTGAAGTACTGTATAAACAACCAAATGATACTGTTATTAAAGTATAAGCAACCTAATGATTGTGTGTTCGGTATAAACAGCCCATCGACACTGTTTTGAATTATAAACAACCCAATAGTACTCTGTTAAGGCGTAAACTATTTAATGGTACAGTGTTAAAGTATAAACAACCCAAACAAAACTGTATCAAAGTATAACCAACCTGATTATATTATGCTATAAAGTATAAAAAAACATGTTGATACTGTGTAAAAATATAAACGGCCTAACGATACAATGTTATGTGTTACTTTAAAACGACGTGTGGCTATTTGCCAATCTGATAACCCAATTGATATGATCTTATTGTTATAATGGAAATACCCTTCAACAATAGCAAATATAATAAGGTTAAAACACCGTACTCGAGTGTAAAATGAGTACCTGGCCGTTAACAGCGTTGCCTATGTCGGAAAAAATTGTATTATCGCCTAATATGGGGTCATGTTTCGTCCTATATGTTACATGTCGCTGTTGGCAATGCAGGGACCCTTTGTAAAGCAATTTTAGCACGTTAAGTGGATATTGCTTTATATAAAAGCGCAAGTTGTTTTTGTTGTCTATTATATATATATATATATATATATATATATATATATATATATATATATATATATATATATATATATATATATATATATTTGTTTTTTGATTTTTGTTTTTTTTTTCGGGGGGGGGGGGGGGGGGGGGGGGGTAGCAACCAGATCACACCAAAAAAAAAAAAAAAAATCGTGTCCTACGAAGATGAAGAATGAATACAGGCACATACCCCGTAAAAAGCATCACGTGGTCACTAGGTGGAATGGCCGCCCCCTGACGCTCTACCCATGCGCGGAACGCTTCCAAAGCAGCAGAAGATTCGACAAAGTCACGTGAAGATTTGGGGGGCTTTGGGGTGTCTGCCCAGTAGTTGGGATCTGGCGTCTGGTGGAATTGAAACAAAGTAAATCCGATATTGGGGAACTTTGAGGAAAAAATATATAATAGCAAACAAAAACTAAACACACAAAAAAATCCCCAACATTTTTCTGATATAATAATTATGGCTCAGCGGTAAAGTCTTTGCTTCGTACCCAAAATGTACCGAGTTCGAACACCCGCTACCCTGTGTGACATTGCGCAGGTCACCTGGCCCTATCTCAGTTTGGGCGCTGTACCGCGGCTGACGCATGGGGGGTCATTCCAGTCCTCCCTTGGAATAGACCCTAGAGACAAAGTTCCGAACTATGGGAAGAATAAAGGGAACTTTATTTTATTTCTTTTTATGTTATTAATGTAAATTTTAAAAAAATGAATAAAAACACACACAATAAAAAAAAAAACAAAACAAAACAAAAAAAACAAAAAAAAAAAACAAACAAAAAAAAAAAAAACACACACACACACTTCTTCTTCTTCTAGGTTCCATGCCTGGTCCAGGCTTCGGATACTGCATGAATTATCTCTCTCCATTCCTCCCTGTCTCTTGCTTTTTCAAACAGCTCTTGGATTGTTAGGTTGGTGAAGCCCTTCAATTGGTCTATGAGTGTTTTTCTTTGTCTCCCCCGGGCGCGTTTACCAGGTATTTTTCCACAACTTGCCAGGTATTCATTCTTATCTTTCCTTACTATGTGTCCGAAAAAGGATAGTTGTCGATCCACTATTAAGGGCATTAGTTTCCTTTGTTGGTATGTTTGTTTTAGCACTTCTTCGTTCGTTTTGTGTGCAGTATACGATATTCTCTGCATCCTTCTCAAGCACCACATTTCAAAAGCTTCAATGTTCTTTTGTGTTTCTGCATTTGTAGTCCAGCTTTCGCATCCGTATAACAAGATTGGCCACACGTAGCACTTCAAGACTCGGAATCTAATCCCGAACGACATCTGTTTGTTTTTCAAAATGTTTCCCAGGTCCATGAAGGCCTGTTTGGCTTGAGTTATTCTTGCTCGTATGTCTCGGTTACATCTTCCATCTGTTGTCACTATTGAACCTAGGTATTTAAAACTTTCTACGTTGGTAAGTTGCTCGCCGTGAATCGTTATATTGCAGGTGTTGTTGTTTTCGGGGTTTTTCTGTATTACCATGCATTCCGTTTTGGTGATATTCACTTCCATTCCCTTGGCTTCACTATCTACTACCACTTTGTCCACAATCTTTTGAAGTTGGATTTCTGATGTTGCAATGAGTACCGTATCGTCTGCGTATCTTATATTATTTATGTTGTGACCTCCTACTTTTATTCCCTCCATATTATTTATGCCCCTCATGATTGTTTCTTGGTATAGATTAAACATATCTGGTGAGGCAACACACCCTTGACGGACTCCTTTCTTAATAGGAATGGAATTTCCTGTAGAGTTTCCGATTTTGATAGATGCCTGCTGGGTGTAGTATAATGTTTGCATGAGTCTGAGGTCTTTTTCATCAGCGCCAATGGAGTGCAGTTGTTTTAGTATTTCTTCGTGGCGTACTCTATCAAAAGCTTTTTTGTAGTCGACAAAACAGAGGTATAGTGGGGTCTGAACCTGTATAGCTCTTTCACTTAAAACACGGAGGAGGTATATTGCGTTCCTTGTCCCTCTGTCAGGTTGGAATCCATATTGTTCTTCTGCGATTTCGGGGTTAATCTTATTCCTTAGCCTGTTGATAATTATACGCAACAGTATTTTGTTGATGTGGCTTATTAAACCTATAGTTCTAAAATTTTCGCATCTGACTGCACCTGCTTTCTTTGGTATTGCTATGAAAATAGAGTTACAGAGATCTTCTGGTATTTTCCCAGTATTGTATATATTGTTGAATAATATGTGAAGTTCATCAATTCCTAGATCTCCTAGGCTTTTTAATACCTCTACAGATATTTCATCAGGGCCTGTTGCTTTACCATCCCTCATTCGTTCCATGGCATGTTCGACAAATGGATGATGCCAAGTCTGCAAAGATAGATCATCATCAAGCCCTACTGCAACCTCCTCGTGGTGTCGAACGGTAACAGGTCAAGCTGGCCAACTGCAGAGGGCGACAAGAATAGGCAATGGCAAACCATTCTTGTAACTTTGCCGAGTTAACTGCATGAATAAGTCCAAAAAGTTAAACGGTGACAGCGTAAAGGGGAGCATGTTTTCACGGAAGACTGCTGCCTCGCTCGGTTGGGAGCGTGATGTTCGTCAGGTCACACCGAACCGTCAGCCAGTTACTAGGCGAAATAAATTTAACAAATGTGACAAAACCAAAATTGGGACATGGAATGTCAGGACTTGTGCCCAAAAAGGAAAACTAAACAACATTCTAAAAGAAATGAAACGGCTCCAAATAAATATTCTTGGCCTGGCAGAGATGAGATGGAAAGAGCAGGGAATCATGTCAAAACAAGAAAACAACACGACATATAAGATCATATGGAGTGGTGGAACCTCTTTCCAAAAAGGAGTAGGGATGATCTTAGACCAAAAATCAACCAAATTTTACAAAGGGCACGTAGCAATCTCAGACAGAGTTTTGCTGGTTAAGCTAAGAGGACCTGTAGTTGACACCAATATTATTCAAGTTTATGCACCAACAGAAGAGGCGACAGATGCAGATATGACAGAGTTTTACCATTCACTAGACAAAGCAAAACGAATGTGTAAATCACAAGAAGTCCTTATGGTAATGGGGGACCTAAATGCTAAGATTGGCAGAGGCAGAGATGGTGACATAATCGGACCACATGGACTCGGAGACAGAAATGAACGAGGAAACATCTGGGCAGATTGGTGTAGAACAAATAAATTAATGATTTCAAACACCCGGTTTCAACAACACCCAAGAAGAACCTGGACATGGCAATCACCAGGAGACAGAGCAAGGAACCAGATGGACTTTATAGCAGTATCATCAAGATTCAGAAATGGCATATTAAATTGCAAAACCTATCCAAGCGCCGATGTAGACAGTGACCATGTCCCAGTTGTTTGTACAGTAAGGATAAAGTTTAAAGCTATTCAGAGAACAGCTGGTAGAATAAAGAGGGATTACAGGTTATGCAAAGACAATGGCATACAAACAAAAATGAGAGAAGAATTTGAAAATGCACTCATGATACAAAGCCAAAGTGAACCTGATAACGAATAATGTGAAAAACAATTTGATATATTCCAAAAGTGTGTCAAAGCAACTGCAGAAAAGCATTTACCAATAGCTCAAATAAACAGCAAAAAGGAATGGATGACAAATGAAATTCTAAACCTATTTGAAGAAAGACGAAAATTCAACAGAGGGTCTGCAGAATACCAAACATTGAACAACCACATTAAATCCAAATGCATCGAGGCACACGAGAACTATCTAGACTGGAAATGCTGCGAAATCGAAAGAGAATACAAACCCAACCCCCAACAAGCTCACCAAAGAATAAAAGAACTATCAGGGAAAAGGAAAAGCAAAGCAGCAGGAAGTTGTATCCAAAACAAACAAGGGGAACTGCTATTTGAAGAACAACATATAGAAAGCCGATGGGTAGAATACATAGGCGAACTGTACAATGATCCAAATAGAAATGAACCACCACTGAAATTCAAAGAACCATTAAGCGGACCAAACATCACCAAAAGTGAAATTGAACATGCCATGGAACACACACACACACACACACACACAAACACAAAAAAGTACACAAAACAAAAAAAACCCCAAACAATTGGGCGTTATTTATAGCACTTGCCACATGACATAATTCCAAATGAAATTCCAATTAATGGCCGATAATTTGGGAATTACAATTTGATACATCGCACCAGGGCGAACGCTGCCATACACACAGATGAAATGAAAAAAAACGAGAACGTTGTTGATAAAGATGATGACTGTGTTTAATAGATGATGGACGATTGAAGAAAACGATGCAGTAGGATAACAGGACAACGGTAGAAAAGCACGTAGAGTAAAAGTTTACAGCATTATGTACAGTAGTAGCATGTACGACAGGTCGACTGCAAAATATAACATTAAAAATATATATATATATATATATATATATTTTGGTCACATTAAATTTTATAAAAAATAATATAATACCTGGAATTGTAATTAATATGATAACAAATATGGAATGTTTCCACATAATCAAATGGAAATATAGAAAGAAAAATAAACAAAAGTAGTATGTTAAAACATGAATACTACTCATATGACATGAAAGTAAATATCCTTTAAATGATAGACTAATGCTTTTACATGAAATATTGATGGAACATATGGAATGATAACAGATTATTAAATACGATGAATACAAGTATATCCCTGCGAGCAAATGGGACTACAGATCTAAAAACAATTAAAACACGAATCATAATAACTAAAATAAAAAATAAAAACTTACATTTCTGGTGCGTTAAGTCGAAAGTGTCACCAGGACAATCCAGTTTAGAAAATAAGGTGGGCTACAACCCGAAACTTCCAAGAATATATACAAATAATACTGTATTACAAAATATATTTCAAAAACTGTCTAATCGTAAGTTGTGAGGTGGGTTAGAACCTTCCATTTCAAGAAACAGACCAAGAATTATAAAGGCGAGAAAATCTTACATTTATTTTTCACTTTATAACAATGATGACAGTGGGCAGAATTATGAATAAACAGCAAACGATAAAAATAAAACAACGAGTGACGAAAACTGACAAAGAGTGACAACTCAACACCAAGCGATACTCAACAATCCGTAATAAACAATTCTGGTCTCACCAGAACAGCCGAGCCTCGATAATATAGATAGTATGTGCTTGGCTAAGAAGCTCACAACATTGCCATCCGGAAGTATAAAGGACCAACACACAAAACTACGTGTAACCATGAATTTTTATAGTCTTGATAATACAGTTAAGTTAGAATTACTCATAAACGCGGATCGCAACCCCCCCCCCCCCCCCCCCCCAAAAAAAAAAAAAAAAAAAAAAAACCAAAAAAAAACAAAACAAAACAAAAAAACAAACAAACAAACAAACAAACAAACAAAAAAAAACAATAACAAAGACCCGAATGACGTCAACTTTCAACTTCATACTATCTATAGTCTTCTCTCCGAATAAGATAGAGAAATAATCGGAAGAGGATAAGGATTTGATAAAAATAGACGAGCTACAGAAATGAAAGAGTTCATATCATGTTCCCGGAACTTGGATAAATCGCTATTTCAAAACGATAATTTACAAATTATCCTTAAATCTTCTGGTAACCATGGCGTTCTAGATGTTCTACTTACGTCAAAAATGATAATACCAGCCCACGTGACGTCTATTGTGTAGTCTGCGTGTGCCCTGACACTTTTGTATCGAAGGTCAACCTAGAGATTGGAAGAAAATCAAATGTTGACGTCAGAATTGACAAACGTGGGTTGGGTGTGCTAGAAAGTACGTAAAAACAAAATAAACAACTACACAGATACAATCAAACACACGCACACACAAACACACAATTATATAGATAGTATGCGCTTGGCTAAGAAGCTCATAACATTGCCATCCAGAAGTATAACAGACCAACACAAAAAACTGTGTGTATCGATGAACGTTTATAGTCGGGTTAATACAGTTCAGTGAGCATTACTCATAAACGCGGATGGCCAAAAACAATAACAAAGACCTGAGTGACGTCATCTTCGAACTATATATATATATATATATATATATATATATATATATATATATATATATGTGTGTGTGTGTGTGTGTGTGTATTATGTTTAACAACATTTTCAGCCAAGATGAGAAAATTGAAATGGCGAATGAAACCTACCATGACAACAGTGTCTTCTTTAAGGTCAGGCGAGTTAATAATAACACATAGAATGGAATCACATAATAAGAAGGATAGCAGAGACCCTACCACCAGCGAACCTCCAACACACTCACCCCGTTGATGACAAAAGAATAAAACTGCTTGATCCGCCTGATGGTTTCTTCCTTCTCAATTCCTTCACGATCTGTCACTCCATCAAACCATCTTGGAATAGGAAGAAAGACAAATACATTAGATTTACTATTTTATAGATAGTATGCGCTTGACCAAGAAGCTCACAACATTGCCACCCGAAAGTTAAACGGACCAACACACAAAATTATGTGTAACCTTAAATGTTTATAGTCTGGTTAATAATAATAAATCTCTATTGTCCTAAAAAAGTGGCAATTTGTTAATACAGTTTAGTGAGAATTACTCATAAACGCGGATGGCAGAAAACAATAAGAAAGACTCGAGTGACGTCAACTCCATTCTATCTATAGATAGTATGCGCTTGGCTAAGAAACTCACAACATTGCCATCAGGAAGTAAAATGGACAATCACACAAAACTATGTGTAACCATGAACGTTTATAGTCTGATTGATACAGTTTAGTGAGAATTACTCATAAACATGGATGACAAAAAGCAATAACAAAAGACTTGAGTGACGTCAACTTCATTCTATCTATATCGCTGCATAAGCTTACGAGTGCCAAAAAAACCCACACACACACTAAAAAAAAATGCAAGAGTCCAATGAAATCTTTGATTCTACCTCTCAAACGATTTTGATTTCGTTTTTTTTTTTATTATCTAGTTGTAAAACATTTTCAAAAACTGCTTGATTTTATATGTCGTCTGCCATTTAAAAAAAAAAGTTTAACTCAACGCCTGATAAACTGACGTAACACTTTCTGAAAATTGTAAACTTGATATCATTACGAGTTACTATAATTTTATGACGAAACTCTTTTCCTCATGTTCATTGCTCTTCATATTGTGTCATGATGGTCGATAAAAGGGGAAAATGGGAGCGATCTATATTCATGTATTCGTCCAACCAGGTCATCAATCACATGATTTGTTGCTGTCCAACGATTGGATATATCTTATCAAATGTAAACACACTGCTTTGTTTATAAAAGTTGTAAACATACCCATGTTTCAAGTTGAATAAAATGACCAAACGTGATGTCAAATATTTAAAAGGTGTGAACACTTTTCACTAAGTGGTTCACTTGGAGCACATTTTACAATGTGACCAATGACCTCGAGCACATGAAAAGTTAATAATATAGATCATGCCCATTGACGGAGTGGATTGGATGTCACAATCACATCACCACATGGGGTAGTTTTTTTTTTTTAAATTCATGCGCCAGATATTTAGCCCCCTTCAATGATTTTGCAGCGCTTCCCGGGTTACTTGATTAAAAAAAATATACACCATAAAGAAAAATTTTGAGTGTTGGGATGTTCTCTTCGGCTGGCGAATGTTGTGAGCTTTTTTGGGTAAACGCACACATCAATAGATAGAACGGAAGTGACGTCACCCACCCTTTTGATTTTGTTTTTAGCCAGCCATTTTTACTAGAAGATCTCACTAAATTGTATCAATCAGACTATAAACGTTCAAGGTTACACATAGTTTTGTGTGTTGATGCGTTTTTCCGGCTGGCAAAATGTGAGTTGTTTTTTTTGCTAAGCGCACAGCATTAATATTTATTGAACAGATTATGTATGTTTTAGTTAGTTGAGTAGAAAGTTTTGGTAAGTGGACACTGGTATCAGTACGGTATGGTGTCCGTTGGGAAGAAACTAGAAATTGCGGCTATGAGGTCTAGTGGTATGACACTCGCTTTCGGATCGGAAGGTCCTGGGTTCGACCCTCGCTCGGCGCATAGTTGAGTCATTGGAAAAGTCTCTTTACTCATATTCTCTCACCGTACTCAGGTGTAAAATGAGTACCTGGCCGTAAACAGCATTGTAATGTCCCCTAACAGGTGTTTTGTCTCGTTCTACATGTTAAGTATTGCTGTTGGTCAGGGACCCCTTGTAAAGCGCTTTGACGACGTTTAGTGGATATTGCCCTATATAAAAGCTCACGAAAAGAAAAAAAAAACTTTACCTCAAGCCCATAACTGCCTTCGGTTTAATCGATCATTACTTGAACTAAATGTGTTCGGGTCAATAGTTATTTAAATGTTTTTTTAGTGGATAGGGGGTGGGGGGTGGGGGTGGGGGGGGGTAGGTGGGGGGGGTTGCTGTTTTTGGCAAGGTATTGATTGTATGCATTTAAGTGATACACTCACCATTTCTGCCCATCGTACCACTAAACAAATTTACCCGTATTTTCATTGCCTGAATGGCATAGTTGAATTCATTTAACTGGCTGTCTAACCCCAATAATAAAGAGCTGAGTGACGTTATTTTCAGTCATTCCATACGCAAGGCTAAATGTGTACTCGGTACTCACACCTCATAGACTCCATACGCAAGGTTAAATGTGTACTCGGTACTCACACCTCATAAACTCCATACGCAAGATTAAATTATGTGTACTCGGTACTCACACCTCATAGACTCCAGACGCAAGATTAAATTATGTGTACTCGGTACTCACACCTCATAATTCTATACGCAATATAAAACGTGTACTCGGTACTCACACCTCATAGACTCCATACGCAATACTAAACGTGCACTCGGTACTCACACCTCATAGACTCCATACGCAATATTAAACGTGTACTCGGTACTTACACTTCATAGACTCCATACGCAATATTAAAGTATTTGTACTCGGTACTCACACCTCATAGACTCCATACGCAATATTAAATGTGTACTCGGTACTCACACCTCATAGACTCCATAATCAACGACGATCAGTAACTCCAACTCATAATTCTGTGCCGCTTGTCTTTTCTCTCTCTTTCCGTCCATTTTTTCATCCTTCCCAAATCCTTCGCTCCCTCCTTCACCACTAACACCTCCCGTATCTTCATTGTCATTTTTACCCGTTGACCACTTCTCGTTGATTCCAGCATCATTTTCTTCATCACCTTCATTATGTTCTGAAATAAAATCTAGAATTTGATTGAGTGTTACGTTGTTTAGTTGTTGTCCATTCATTAAAAATTTCGATTCGTTGATATATGCTCCTATCATATCCGAAATTTCTTCTCTTTCAGAAAATAATATATTTATGATGTTTTGTAGAATTTCTGTACTATCTGTTTCGTTATCTGAAAATTGTTCCATTATTTTAGAGATTCCAAGTTTTTTAGAGATTGTGGCGCTGCTGATTGTGTTTGAGTTTGTGCTGATGTTGTTATTGTTGTTGTTCTTGCTGTTGTTGTTGTTGTTGTTATACTCATTCGCTTCGTCGGTTGAGTGTCCACCTCTTGTGTTAATGTTATTCTCATCAACATTATTATTTTCATCCTTGTTTATTCCAGAAGGATCGTCATCGTTACTATGCACGGCGTTAGAGATTGTTGTTTTGGTCGTTGGCGCCGTCTCTAGTCTGTTATTTATTCTAGTTGTTGTAGTTTTTGAGGCGCCGGCGTTGATGCGGCTGTTGTTGTTGTTGGTGGTGGTGGTGGTAGCCGTAGTGGTAGATGTGGTTTTCTGTTCATTCCCTTGTTCATTTTTAAGAGGTGTATTTTCGTCAAGGTTATTGTCGTCGTCATCATCATCATCATCATCATCATCATCAACATTATCGCCAATTAAAGAAGTCATGCTTGCTATCAGTGATGATTCTGATGAAAGAGAGAAGGAAAATAGCTCTTAGATTTCATTTGTATTTGTGGGCGAGGACGAGACATTCGAGGCATTGCGCTAACACCAAGGTTCGAGTCTCGTTCACTCCTTTTAATATCGTTAAGATCCGACGGTCCTGGGTTCGATTCTTGCTCTGAGCGGAGCCTAGTTGAGTCCATGGAAAAGGCTCTTTACTCACATTCTCTCACCGTACTAAGGTGTTAAAAGAGTACATGGCCGTAAGAGCGTCGGGAAAAGTGTAGTAACCCCTAATAGGCATCATGTCTCGTCCTCCATGTTAAGTGTTGCTATTGGTTGGGGACACCATGTAAAGCGCTTTGAGCGGATTTAGTGGATATTGCGCTATATAAAAACTCAATTAAAAAATAGAGTGAATTGTATAAATATAGCCTCATAATGTGCAAACGCCTAAAATTCCATATTTCTGATCATTTTTAGTTTGATTTCACTTTTAGGCATCTGCTCCGCTCCAACATGATACTGTTTGCAACGATGGGTCAGATATGCCCCAATTTGCTTTATCTCCGAGCCACCACTGACACTGTAATATGCTTTGAGGATTTGATAGATTTGATCTATGGATATGCCATTATGCCACGCATAGTATCTTGGCTTCATCAGTAGCAGCAGAAGCATCATTACCTTATTCATCATCATCATCATCATGATCATCATCATCATCATCATCATCATCATCATCATCATCATCATCATCATCATCATCATCATCATCATCATCATCATCATCATCACCACCACCATCATCATCATCATCATCATCATCATCATCATCATCATCATCATCATCATGAACAGCAGCATACTAACGAAAGAGTGAAAATCGAACAGCAGCATCAGCATCGGCAAGGGGCAGCGTGGCTTAGTGGTACAGTCTTTGCTTTGTACCCGAAAAGTACCGAGTTCGAATACCCACTGCGCTGTGTGACTTGAGCAAGTCACCTCGTCCTAGCTCAGTTTGTGGCGCTGCACTGCGGCCGACGCCTGCGTTATTCCAGGGTACCCTTGGAATGAACCCTAAATTTCCCTTTTGAAATGAAAATAGGGAATTTTATTTTTATTTATTTATTTTTTATCATCATCATCATCGTCATCATCATCATCATCGTCGTCGTCGTCGTCATCGTCGTCGTCATCATCTTCATCTTCATCATCATCATCGTCGTCTTTGTCGTAGTCATCGTTGGCATATAAATTTTAATTGGGTTATTCTTTAATATATAGTGAGAGCAGAACATACAATATTCGGAAAATAAAAAACAATTAACACAGAGACGATCTGTTAATAGGAAGGAAATCTTCAACAATGTATCTTTAGTACATTATGACGTGAGACGATCAATTACACTAAATGATACATTGTATAAATATCTGACCGTCTCATTCTGCAAATGATCCCATCCACGGCCTTAGAAAAACGAGTAAGCGGTACTCGAGTACAAGGAAAGTAGGTAAACGATATAAGGGGTTGGGACAGACAGTGAATGCTATCATAAACAATGAAATTGCAGTTAAAAAGAAAACTTTTCGAGGCGTTGTGATCTTGTGGCATGACACTCGCCTTTGGATTTTAAGCTCCGTGGTTCGAGTCCACATCTGAGGGGCGCAAAATTGAGTCCTTGGAGAATTATCTTGATTCATAATCTCTCATCGCACTGAGGAGTAAAATGAGCATCTGGCCGTTAACAGCGTTGTATCTGTTGAAAAAAAAAGTAACAGCGCCTTACAGGGGTCAGGCATTGGCCATGGCCTTCGTGTTAAGTGTTGCTGTTGACTTGTGGCTCCTTGTAAAAAGCTTTGAGCTTATGATTTAGTAGACAGTGTTCTATTAATCAAAACGTTTTTTTTAAAGCGTAAAAGAAATGTTAAAACCTTGATCCAAATCAATGACATCATGAAGTAAGTTTGCTTCTTGGAACAGACGGGATATGACGTGGTTGGCTGTTCCATCATTGTCACCAACTAGTGGACGTATGGAATATTCTTGACCGTCTATGAAGTAAGTCCCTGTCTGCAGAGGAATATAAATGAAATAACTAGTTTTTGTTCATTTTGGTGTCTGCCACAGATGATGATGATGATGATGATGATGATGATGATGATGATGATGATGATGATGATGATGATGGTAATTATGATGTTGGTGATAATGAAGCCAGGTGACTATGCGTGGCACAAATGACGGCCGCGAACCATCAGTGGCGGCTCGGAGATCAAGTTAACAAAGTTTAAAGTTTATTCAATCTTAGGCTTTCGCCAATAAATCAACAATTTGATGACAACATACATTAAAGTGGAAAAAATGGTAAATGGAACCAAAAAATAAACTGCTACCATTAATAACCACACACACAACAAAAAAAAAAACAACAATCGTAATACCACCAAGGCGTACAATAATAATAATAATAATAATAATAATAATAATAATAATAATAATAATAATAATAATAATATAATAATAATAATAATAATAATAATAATAATAATAATAATAATGATAATAATAATAATTGTTATGGTGTATTCTTATTATTGAGTTATTGCCCAATAATGACAATAATAATAACAACAATAATAATAACAATAACAATAACAAGAATAATATTACCATCATTATTACTACCACAATCATCACTAGCTAATTAGAGATGTGCGTGACTAACAATGTAAATTATACATGTTGCTTTACCCCTTGGAACTGATGAATACGGTCTCCAATCTCCGGCAATTCGTTTTACATTATTCTGCATCTAACTTACAGAGGGTTAAACTCAGAATCCATGCGGTTATAATCATATATATATATATATATATATATATATATATATATATATATATATATATATATATATATATATATAAGAGAGAGAGAGAGAGAGAGAGAGAGAGAGAGCTGCGCCGGTGTTACCAATACTTAGCTTCTATACCAGGATAAATCATTCGTTTGGACCGAAAAATAAATAAAAAACTTACCGCTTACCGTCAAAAGCAGTTTAGATTTGAAGATGCATTTGTTTTCTATCAAAAAACATTCGGTAATGGACAATCCTTGATGAATTTCAAAAGTTGTGTTGAAATTATATCCTAATTGTTTTCATGATTAATTCCTCGCGGAATCGTGTGGGTATCGTTTCTGTTATCAAGGTACCGCCTACCCAGGCAGGGTTGCCAGATCATTTTTGAGGAAGAGACCAAACTAGCTATAGCAAGAGGCCAGATTCCTCGGCAGAAGCCCAAATACCACCAAACCCACCTTAGCCTCGCGAAAACTCTTTAGATTTGTTAAACAATTTAGATAGGATAAGGAAAATTCGTATATATAGAAGCATTAGCAAATGCAATCTGTGGCGTTAGCACGTGTTGCATTTAGATATTTAGATTGCCAAATAAAATAAGTTTTACCGGTACCAGAGTAAAACGATATAACGGGGAAAGTCAGAGGAAGCCAAAAAGTTGGGTACAGGAGGCCAAGTGGCCAAACCAAATTTTGGGAGGCCAAATGGCTTGGGAAAAGGCCAAATTTCTCTAATTTGGCCACCAGGAAGCCAAACTAGCAACCCTGGCCCCAGGTTTTTATAAAAGTTTATTGGGAAAAAGATACGGAACAAAGTGTCCATAGATAGGTATGCAATTTGGTGCATTAGTGCAGTAAAAAGGCCTTTTTTTCTTTTATTCAATAAACTTGACTGCTGGTGGACCCTAGGCTCTCTACAAGTCCAAGAAATAATACTCACTTTTTCTCTGCTCCAACGAAAATATCTACCCCCTACCGGTCTAATTATTTGTAGCAGACGACAAATTTCTCAAAACGGTCACGTGACACTGTAAAAACAACACAGGAAGTCCATGAAAGCTTATTTACGACATTTCCTTTGAACCGTGTAAACAACAAAATTTCGTTTTCATTCGACTCAACGGGTCAGATTGGCCGGTATTTTTTAACGAACTAAAGTTCTGAAAAATCAAAATGTTTCTTAGAAAGGTGAAAGATGCTAGTTTTTGAAACAGAGGTAGGTTTTTAAAAAAAATCTTTATATTTTACGTGAATGCATGCTCAAGGCGAGTTGGACGTGCAGCGGAGGTTGGTAGGCCAAAGGCCCACCTCTCTCTCTCTCTCTCTCTCTCTCTCTCTCTCTCTCTCTCTCTCTCTCTCTCTATATATATATATATATATATATATATATATATATATATATATATATATATATATAATTATAACTGCAGGCTCAAGTTTTTTTTTTTTTAAGAATCGGGAATGCTGTTCACATTATGAATTAGTTATTGTAAGGACATGTAAAAGATGGAGCAATTTAAAATTTAAAACCACAGACTTTAAAACTATACCTCATAAATAAAAGGTAATTGAAAAAATAAATTAATCACTATATATATATTATTTTTTAAAATATTTACCACAATGTTTGAGACAGTCTACATTAATGTTTCAGGCTTAATTTGCCATCGTCAGGACTGAGTTGTTTTGTTGACTGTTGTTGTTTCTTGAAGTGGTTCCGGTTTAAAGTTAATTAACAAGAATTTCCGCCGATGTGGACACGTTCCGTACATCTCACTTTTCGTGTTGAGTGTGGCTTCATGAGGGTGTTTGATTATAGTATATTTCTCTTCCAGGCATAAGCTACATTGTTTTGATGTTGGTGTGTATCCTGTTGCTTTAGATAAAATTTTCCATGAAATGTTGTGGTCTAGTTTGTTGTCTTTTAATTTCCAAATATGTTCGCTGAGTTTTGTGGATGTTTTTTTGTTAGTGTTTCTAAATGTTGAGGTGTGGAGGTTGTATCTTGTTTTGAAATTATTTTCTGTTAGTCCTACATATTTTTCTTGCTTGTTTGTTTTAGTTTCTGTGACTGTGGCTTGGTAAATTAAACTTGATTCTAAGCATTGTTTGTTTAACGGGCAATGTTCTTTACTTCTGCAGTTGCATTTTCTGGTGGGTGGGTTTTGCTCTTGTCGGTGGTTTATTAATATTTTTTTGTTGTGGCTTGAAATTATTTGTTATATGTTGCGCATACACGAGTAGCTTATTTTTATGGTATTCCTGTTGATAATTTTATGTAGCTTGTGGTTTTTTGGAAAGTGTGTATCAATTAACTTCAGGAACTGCTGTCCTATGTTTGTGCTGACGTTTTTGTCGAAAGGTGGGAAAAGTGCCAGACAAAACAAGAAAGGAAAATATAAGAAAAAAAAACCATCCCCAAAAATCAGTCTACCTCAAATACCCAGTCGGGGTAGACTGATTTTTTGGGATGTTTTTTCTTCTTCTATTTTTCTTTCTTGTTTTGTCTGGCACTTTTCATACACACTTGTTCAGATCTTTACCTTATACTGGTGCCTGCACCTTAATTTCTTTATCTTGTAAAAGCATAGCGTAAACGGTTAACTAAAAGATGACAAGAGAGCATCATATGTGACTCATCGTCTCAATCCGGGTTTACGTCGTGGCGAACCAGATGTAAGAAAGGAAATTGAAGATGATAAATATATAATCTCTTGGTTTATTGCACTTTCAAATAAAAGTTTGATATTTTGGGGTTTGTAAATGCAATCTTCAACATCATCTTCCTCTTCTTCTTTCAGCTTATCCCGCATTTTGCAGGGTCGACATAATGAATGCCACATCTCCATGCATCTCGGTTCAGCGCATCATCTTCCTCCATGCCCAGTTCTTTCATATCATCTTTTACCTTATCCCACCATGTAGTCTTTGGGCGTCAAAACATAAATCATAACGATACGAATAAATGCGATTTTGACTGGTGAGTCACAGTGTCATAGAATCACTTACCATCCTATATTCATTACTGCCCGGGGGACCAGCGTGAACCATCACAGAGGCCCCGTTTTCCGGATCAATGTATAGACCCCATGGTCCCTGTTGAAAGGAAAATAGATGGTAGTAATAATGTACGTATAAAGGAAATGCTATTTGCTAGAAAATCGGGTTTGTGTTCACTACCACTACTACTACTACTACTCCTCCTCCTCCTCCTCCTACTACTACTACTACTACTACTACTACTACTACTACTACTACTACTACTACTACTACTACTACTACTACGATTACTACAACCACTCTACTACCATCGCCACCACCACCGCCATTATTATTAACTATCAACATCAACACCAAGACCATCATCATCATCATGATCATGATCATCATCATCATCACCAACACTACCACCACCACCATCATCACCATCATCATCGTCATCATCATCATCATCTTTCTAGGCCCTTGTTCTTCATAATATCATACCATCTATCACCAGGGACTATGCGTTAAAATGACCTAGATATAGATAGAAAAACAACCCTGAAATTACCAACACAACATGGCGGAACAAAACTTCCGGTCGTGTATCATGTGTCATTTCCTGGTTCAGACACTACTGTGTTCGTACACGTAACACAGCGGAGGTGGAGCTACAGAACGTATTGCGTCTTATGGTGTTTTGTCTAAGTCTGTCAGTAAATCGTTTCCAATTCAATGAAACGAGTTTTTAAAATGTGACCCATCAACTCAAAACAGGGCTTTGTCGTAGGGTTTAAGACACCAAAAATTAAATTTATAGTAATAAATGTGGGCGAATTTTATTTGTTTTATAGAGGACAATGGATATACTCTGACTTAATTGGTCGGAAGGTGAAAATTTTGGATTTGCATTTGTTTTTTTTTTGTTTTGGTTTTTTTTTTGTCATTTTCTGAAACAATATGCTTTATTTGAAGTAAATCGGGTGATTTTTCATGAAGTTATGGTCAGATGTATGGAAAAGGTATCCAGCAACTTTTCTCAAATTTCATTCTTTTTCAACTTGACTAGCTGCAAAAAATATTCCGAAATGAAATTAAGCTTTGATATTTCCAGAAGATGTACAAAAAGGGTTGATTTAATCATTTATGACAGGAACTCATTTTGGATAAAAATTGACCTTCTAACTAAACTTGGCAATATCTCAGTTTAAACCGTTTCACCATCCAACTTATTATGTCATTAACTGTAAAAATTACCGGTTTGAGGCGGCGGGTCACAATTCTGTAACATTGTCACGGAAAGTTGTAAATTTGAGGTTCAATGCATGTGACGTAATGAGCAGAGTCATTGAGATTGTTTCTTTTTCGGTGTCATTTTCATTCAGTGTATGCGCTTTTTCAAGGCTTATTCTGCTTTTCTATAAATCCCCAGTTTCTCCATTCATTTGGTGCATACACTTGCTTGTTGAGCGCTCTTTTTTATGCATAATCATTCTTACAATAATCGTTACTGACAGTTCCGGGGTTTCTGCATAACACCGAGGTCCGGAGTTTTACTGTTATTGCCACCCATCTGGTTTCTGACCAGGCTACAAACCTTTCAGTATTTTGCAAGATCAGTTATTTTGTTATTATATTTGATGTTCAGAATCTTTGAATATTTTGTTTATCATAATGAAATGAATTTGACATCAATTAATCTACATTATTATTATGATCAATTGCGAATATTCATTATTTTGTCTTCGAAAGTTGAAAAGATAGTGACTCATTCTTATGTGAAATGATTGCTTTTCCGCTACTGGAAGTACATATAAATAAGGAACTGTGAAACGCAATAATTGTAATATAAACGAGTAGATGTACTATGTAAATATGTTATCTATTACGATAATTTTATTAATAATTTATTAATATAATTATCACATATAAAAAAAAAATCAGCTTTAGAGCTCCACATGTAACTTACCCCATTTGTTCCATCCCCGTAAACGTCAGGGCGTTTTTTGTAGACTACGTCATCAGTTTTGACGATGATGCCGTCGTGAACGAAGTAGAGAGGTGGCGACGAAAGGCTCAGCAGCTTATTTTTTCGTAGCCTCAGCATGACGTCATGGTTGTAAAGGTTAAAGGTGAAGGTTAAGGTCGATGGCAAAAACCAATCAACTCTCCTATTATTATGATGGTAATCATCTCCTCTGTAGTTGTCGTTTTTATCAAATCGTCGATTGTTGATAACGTTTTCGTGGTCTTCATTATCGTTGTTGGTATTATGGCTGTTGATCGTGGCGCTTTTGTCGTCATCTTCTTGATGTGCACCGTCTCCAAAGTACGATCGTTTGTGGATGTTGTGGACACTGTTTCCGCTAAAAAGCTTCAGAGATACCCTGCCTGGAAGAAAGACTCTAGTTATTTAACACAGCTATGAAGGGAATGGACTACCACGAAAAATAAGCAAATTACGCCCTTCCAAGCACCATCTTTAGATATCGTCGCCTTGGCATTCCATAAAGGAATGATATAGATAGTCCATCAAACAAACTGCGAACGTCAACACAAGTCAATAGATATGTCCCAAGGGAGCAAATCTTGCCTAATGAAAAAACAAAAACAAAACTAGAAAGTGCCTGAATCGGAGCTCGAACTCGGACCTTCTGAGTCACAGTGCAATGACTAAACCACTTGGACACCTCACCTCTCATACAACCAATTTAATATCCATTATATATATATATATATATATATATATATATATATATATATATATATATATATATATATATATATATAATGGATATTAAATTGGTTGTATGAGAGGTGAGGTGTCCAAGTGGTTTAGTCATTGCACTGTGACTCAGAATCACTCCAAGACCCCAAAATATACGTTTGTAGGTGAAAATGAGAAAAATTCTCACTAGCTTAAAACTATCAACAAAAATAAAAGTACGTATGGCTAAATGTTACATATGGTCCACATTCCTGTATGCCTGTGAACCATGGACCATAACGAAGGAGATTGAAAGAAAAATTGATGCCTTTGAGATGTGGGTATACCGCAGAATTCTGAGAGTACCATGGACCAGAAAGAAATCAAACATTCTGATTCTTAATG
This sequence comes from Berghia stephanieae, assembly GCF_034508935.2. Classification (NCBI taxonomy): domain Eukaryota; kingdom Metazoa; phylum Mollusca; class Gastropoda; order Nudibranchia; family Aeolidiidae; genus Berghia; species Berghia stephanieae. The sequence goes on along the minus strand of NC_088370.1, from coordinate 34,175,516 downwards.
ATGCAGGCCCAAGGTCCAGAAAACTGTTGGCAGAAGTTAAAATGAGAAAACTGAACTAGTGTGGACACGTTCGGAGACACAACACCATCCAAAAATCAGTGCTAGAAGGAAAAGTAGCTGGCAGAAAGGCACAGGGCAAACCAAGGAAGCCCTGGATAGGAAATGTGGAGGCAACAACTGGCAAAAAGAAAATAGACTGCTCGGTAATGGCCCTTAAGAGTGAGGAATGGCGTTCCATCAAATTCAACCTCTGTCGGGAGACGGAACTCCGGTAAGGTAAGGCGCATTAGGTAATTGTATGCTTCACTTTCGGACTTTGTCAAAGATTATTGGGATGTGTTTGATCAATTTGATGTTGAATTTAGGAAAAGTGGATACCACTAGACCGCATAGTAATTTTAATAAATAAGTTAAGTAAAGTAATGAATTCAAATATTTTTATTAAATTGTTTTAAAAAGTAACATATTCATCGATATACCTCTTGATTGTATTTCAATCTAAATATGCCCAAATCGCGTTTAGCACTGAACTATTGTCTGGACTCATGTAGGACCCCAAGTTTTAATAGCCCAGGCCTCAACAAGTCTAAATTCGAGCTTGGGTTTATGACTCAAATAATAACAACACTGTGCAAAGGATTAAATGGCCATATAAAAATGTCACTCGATCAATAGCAAATAATGTCAATATTAGATACAAACTAGGAGGGGTTTCAATATTTTAAATATCTTTTCCATCTAATTATTTTGCTGTTTCTTTTGTTTAATTAATTGTTTTTACCTGTATGGATCGGGAATTCTACATAAATGTATGTTTTATATTGTGAATTGCCTAAAATAAACAATTAAATTGCATTGAATTTAATATTTCTCAATCCAATGATGACAGTCACTTTTGCTTATTTTCCCCCAAAATATGTTCCGCTTATGGAATAATCTGTATTCTGGTAGGTAGACTATATATAATGTTTCAGTAGTAGATTTGTTTTTGTTGTTGAGCACTATGATGGTTGCAATCAAGAACACATCTCAAACTCTAGGGGAATCTTTGGCCATGAGTTTTTTTTCACTCTCAAATTTCATGTTAACATTGTGAATTATTACAAATTTCCGCGATGCGCATTTTTGTGCCAGGCTGTATGAATCTATAGATTTCTGGCTCAATGTTTTTAATTTTTTTTTTTAAGATTACAGAGTGTTTTCTCCACTTACCGATCTCCTCTCCTCTGGAGTGCAAGAGGTAGTCCCAAGAATTTCCGGACACCGATGACGTCATATAATATATCACTATGGCTAAAATGGACGACAGCATTTTCCAGAATGAAATTGACGTCACTCGTCTCTTTGTTATTGCTTGATGTTCAGATCTCACTGAAGTCTCTCTAACAAATTATAAACGTTAAATTAAAGGTTACACTTAATTTTGTGTGTTGGTGCAATTGATCCAAAGGGCAAAACAAGTGAGTATTTTACCTAAACACATACTATCAAAACAGTTACTTGACGATTTATTCAAAACCCATTGGCTTGAATATCACTCAATCAAACGAATTAGAGTATAAAATCTAAATCTGTTTTTCCATCCGACACAATTGGTACATCCTGTCTTGAAGCGCACGTTAGATAACCATGATATTCTGGTGATCAATGTAGTGACAACGCAAACGAAAATAAGGAAATTGGTGATAATAAATCATGAAACGAATCAAAATATGACAGAGATAAATATATAGATAGATAAATGGTCAAGCATATTATAGATAACCGAAAAGTAAGATAAAAAAAATAAGCCACAATTTAATAAAATCAACATGGTCATTTCTCAAGGAATGGCCGAAAAAAAATAATATAAATTTCTTAAAGGCGGATTTTGAATTTAAGTGAGAGAAATAAAACTAAACAAACACTTTAACCAAAACATCCAGTTTGAAGCATAAATGGCAAAATCAAAAACTTTTAGATATTTCTGAAGTGTTAACTTCATGTTGATAAATACGAAGACAACATAAAATGTAAAATTTTAAAATAAATAATAAATTATTCAATGCCTGGAATGAGATAATAAAACAAACAATCAACAACAGCAAAGAAAAGAAATAAGGAAACAAAACAAATTAAAAAGCCCAGATAATTAAACATGTGAATAAATAAAAACATAAATAAATAAACAATACATAAAAAATAACCGGAAATAGTCAATGAAACAAATTGAAACGAGCCCCGGTAAATTAGTGAAACGTTTCTTGACAGTGAGTGTTGATTATGAATTGAGTATAGCAGTAGGAAAGAATAAATAATAACAGCACAAACACACACACATACACACACAGCTACACACAGATAGAGTTAGACAGATAGATAGATAGATAGATAGATAGATAGATAGATAGATAGAGAGAGAGAGAGAGAGAGAGAGAGAGAGAGAGAGAGAGAGAGAGAGAGAGAGAGAGAGAGAGAGAGAACAATAACAAACAAATATAATTAAAGATGTAAAATTAATATTTAAAAACAAACTACTGAAAAACAAAGACCTATTCAGTATTTATACTACAACAAAACTCACTCAGACTGTGAACGGATGTCAAGTCAAGCGGTTTTCTTGTATTGTCTCAAGACACACCATTAGATAGACGTATAGACGTACTAAGTAACTTACACCCCCCCCCCCCCCCCCCCCCGAGCATACACAACACACAACCCCCCCTTCCCCCCTCCCCAACACACAAATTATGTTTTGTACCCACGGCTGTCAAAGGCTCAAAACGTTTTCTCAGACTCCAGTGCAAATACATACATAAATGCGACCGTTCACTCAAAACGGTCAGGGAACTTCGGGACGGTTTAGTTGATGATGACGGTACGTGTTTAGGCAAAATACTCACAATAAGTATCCAGCCAAGTAAAACGAATCAAAACACAAATCTGTGTGTAACATGAATGTTAAAAGCCTGACTGACATAATTTAGTGAGAACTAATCACCAAAATGACACCAGAATGGTTTCGGAGCCTTCGTGTTACAAAAAATCCAATTTGCTAATTATATGTCGTATGATATTGCCGCAGTGGTCCACGTGGAATTAAATTTAATTTCATGTTGTGTTTTGCGCCCTTTTAGTCCTAGCGCCAATGCAATATGACTTGAGCTTTGACACGAGTTTTATATAGAGCAATATCCTCTAAACGTGCTCAAAGCGCTTTACAAAAAGTCCCTGAACATCAGCAACACGTAACAAGTAGAACGAGACATAACGTCTGTTAGCCGATATTACTATTTTTTTTCGGACAGAGACAACGCTGTTGACGGCCAGGTACTAATTTTACACCTGAGTACATATCTTATAGCCTGACCGTGGCCTTCGTAAACTCATGGCCTGGCATCACGTACCAACACATGACGCCGAAAGACAAGTCTTTGGCCACAAAAGAAAACAAATCGTGTGTTGTGTTCAATAGTTCAACCAATGAGATCACTTGTTGTTTACTACAGACAACTCAGAAGGAGATCCAAAAACCTAAATGACGTTAAAATTTGGGTCTTAGTGTTTTTTAGCGATGGCTACGGCCTGACCTTCGTGTCGAATTCAAAAAGAAAACACCAAGTCCTGGCCTTTTCAAAGAGAGATGCTCTGACTCAGTAAAGAGGACATTATCCTCCTCCTCATTATTATTATTATTATTATTATTATTATTATTATTATTATTATTATTATTATTATTATTATTATTATTATTATTATTATTATTATTATTATTATTATTATTATTATTATTATTATTATTATTATTATTATTATCATCATCAGCATTATTATTATTATTATTATTATTATTATTATTATTATTATTATATTATTATTATCATGATAATGATATTTATTATTATTATTACTACTATTATCATCATCATCATTACTATCATCATCATCATCATCATCATCATCATCATCATCATCATCATCATCATCATCATCATCATTATTATTATTTTTATTATTATTATTATTATTATTATTATTATTATTATTATTATTATTATTATTATTATTATTATTATTATTATTATCATTATTATTATTGTTACTATTACTACTCTTATTATTATTATTATTATTATTATTATTATCATTATTATTTTTATTAGTTATTATTGTTCTTGTTGTTGTAATTGTTGGTATTATTACTACCACTACTATTATAATAATTTTCATTATCATATTATCATTATTATCATAATTATCCTCCTCCTCCTCTCCTCCTCCTCCTCCTCCTCCTCCTCATCATCATCATCATCATCCTCCTCCTCCTCATCATCATCATCATCATCCTCCTCCTCCTCCTCCTCCTCCTCCTCATCATCATCATCATCATCATCATCCTTCTCCTCCTCTTCTTCCTCCTCCTCCTCATCATCATCATCATCATCATCATCATCATCCTCCCCCTCCTCCTCCTCCTCATCATCATCATTCCTCCCTCCTCCTCCTCCTCTTCCCTCCTCCTCCTCCTTCTATTCTCTCCTCCTCCTCCTCCATCATCATCATCATCTCCTCCTCCTCCTCCTCATCATCATCATCATCATCCTCCTCCTCCTCCCTCATCATCATCATCATCCTCCTCTCCTCCTCCTCATCATCATCATCCTCCTCCTCTCCTCCTCCCTCTCCTCTCCTCCTCCTCCTCCTCCTCCTCCTCCTCATCATCATCATCATCCTCCTCCTCCTCCTCCTCATCATCATCATCATCAACTCTCATTATCGTTGTTCCTATTATTGTTTTTCTTGTTGTTTTTGTTTTGGGAGCTAATATGTGATTCATTTTTGTTGAACAATTTTTACAGTCCAAAGTTTAAGACACCTCCCAAAGTTTACTGTAAGTTATGTTGACCTTGACCTTTCTGATCACATATTTCGTGACCCTCATTTCCCGTGTTTTGGTACATCGAACACAAGACTTGTCATCTCACATTTCACAGTTCTTGTTGTTCGACACTGCAATTTTGACAACCAGGGCAAGGCTTCATCTTCTTCATTGAGAAGGGCTATTTTTAGAATGTAGAGATAGAGATTGCAACTGACGTCATGCTTTACTTCATGACTTTAAATATGTATATATATATATATATATATATATATATATATATATATATATATATATATATATATATATATATATGTATATATAAATTTGCCATCCAGTTCTCGCTACATCAAAACAAAATACTACTACGCTGTATTTTCATTTCCTCGCTGATTGTAATCTTAATGCTATTATGTATTGAGAATAATGATAATGATGTTATGATGATAATTACAAATCAACAACAAAAACAACGATAACAACAATAACAACGATCATAATAATAATAATAATAATAATAATAATAATAATAATAATAATAATAATAATAATAATAATAATAATAATAATAATAATAATAATAATAATAATAATAATAATAATAATAATAATAATAATAATAATGATGAAATAATAATAATAATAATAATAATAATAATAATAATAATAATAATAATAATAATAATAATAATAATAATAATAATAATAATAATAATAATAATAATAATAATAATAATAATAATAATAATAATAATAATAATAATAATTTAACTTTTAAAAAAAAATCCCACTTTGAATGTTCCGATGATGATGATGATGATGATGATGATGATGATGATGATGATGATGATGATGATGATGATGATGATGATGATGAATTCGTCTTAATGTCGAAAATAGATTAGTTCGTGAATTGGTGTCAATAAAAAAAAACCCCCAGTTTAACAAACAATTTTTTTGTTTGTAATTGAATATTTATAAAACCAAAGAAATGATTATTGACTTCTGGAAGATAAAAAACCGACGTGTACTTATTTGCAGGTCTGATAACCAAAATTGTTATGGGCTCATTGTTGTAATGGAAATACTCTCAAACACATTGCAAAATATTGTCCATTACATGTTAAATCAAGCCCACAATTGAGTTCAGTTGTCAGACCTGCCAATACGTGCACACCGTTTCCAACCAATCAGTATCAATGAACATAAAAATTGAACAAGTTTTGGATTATAATTATTTGGGGGTGAAAATTGACTTTCTAGGAAATAGTATGCAGAAGGAAAGATTGATAAAATGGTGAAAAAGGCAGGCAGTTTTACAATAAATAATATTTATAAAATAGATGAATTAATGGCGTGTTCTGTTTCAACACACCTAATAATAATATCTTGAGGGAGGAAAGTCAACCCTTGTGTATTCATTTTAATTATTCGAAAAGTAACTGACTCCTGTCTATAGATAGTATGCGCTTGGCTAAGAAGCTCATAACATTGCCATCCGGAAGAATAACGGACCAACACACAAAACTGTTTGTATCCATGAATGTTTATAGTCAGGTTAATACAGTTCAGTGAGCATTACTCATAAACGCGGAAGACAAAAAACAATAACAAAGACGTGAGTGACGTCATCCTCGAACTATCTATTGATCCTGAGCTTTAAGTAAAAAGCTCACAACAATCCGTCAGACGGAATATAACGTACCAACACGCAAAACTATGTGTAACCGTAAACGTTTATAATCTTATTAATATATAGATAGTATGCAGATGACGTCACTCGGGCCTTTGTTATTGTTTTTGCCATCCGCGTTTGTGAGTTGTTCTCACTAAACTGTATTAACCAGACTATAAAAGTTCATGGTTACACAGAGTTTGTGTGTTGGTCCGTTATACTTCCGGATGGCAATGTTGTGAACTCCTTGGCCAAGCGCATTCTATCTATATTATACGCTTGGCTAAGAAGCTCATAACATTGCCATCCGGAAATATAATGGATAACACACAATACTCTGTGTAACCATGAACTTTTATAGTCGGGGTAATACAGTTTAGTGAGTATCACTCACAAACGCGGATGGCAAAATACAATAACAAAGGCTTGAGTGACGTCATCTTCGAACTATCTATAGTCTGGATAATACAGTTAAGTGAGAATTACTCATGGATGGCAAAACAAAAAAAAAAAACAACAACAAAAAAACAAAAACAAAACAAAACAAAAAAAAAAAACAAAAACACACACACAAAAAAAAAACAACAACAAACACCCCCCCCCCCCCCCCCCCCCCCCCCCCCCGCCAAACCCCAAAAAACAAAACAAAACAAAACATAACAAAGACTCGAGTGACGTCAACTTCATTTTATCTTTACAGTTTAGTGAGAACTACTCATAAAAATGACTGGCTGGAAACAATAACAAAGCGTTGAGAAACGTCAATTTCGTTCTATCAATGAAAATAAAGACAGAGAGATACGAAAAATCCTCTATCCCTCGAATTGTACTGTCATATTATAATTCTTTACTACAACTAATTTAAACTATTTTATAATGTAGGCATATAGTTACTTATATTGATTTAACTTAATCTTAATTTTTCTTTTTTTACATTACTTATTTATTTATCTATTTATTTATTTATTCATTTATTTATCTATCCTTTTTATACTACTATCTGTGTACATTTGAAGTGTTTTCTGTTGGTATTTGAAGGCTTGAATTTGTACCCACATGATTTATTTCTATCTATTATATTTTAACACACACACACATACAGACACACACACACACACAATGCTCACACACACACTTCTGTCCACACATTTCCTTTTTTGAGATGAATAGATCTTCTTCATCATCATCATCATTATTGTCGTCGTCATCATCATCATCATTATTATTATTATTATTATTATTATTATTATTATTATTATTATTATTATTATTATTATTATTTTCATTTTAAATTATGATGATGATGATGATGATGATGATGATGATGATGATGATGATGATGATGATGATGATGATGATGATGATGATATGAATAATAGCCAAAATAATGATGAAAAGAAGTCAATATTATCTGAGATTCCTTTTTTTTTCATTGAAAAACCTCTCGAATCAATCTGGAAAAAAAAAATGTCGTCTGCTGCCAATGACCTGCCACCTAGGCTTTCCCTCAAAAATCAGGAGACCAAGAATTTTGAACTTTTCAGTAAGTGATATATATAACTGTTAGTCACTCCCCAGATTTCAATAATTAATAAATGATATCACTAAGAATTGATATTTAAATGAGTTAAACGAAAATTTTGCATCAAATAGAAATATACATTACAAAGCTAATGTACATCAAGTTTAAAACGTATTTGGCACTCTTGGCAAAAGCATCCTGGCAATAGGCATAATTTTTTAAAAACCTTTCTCCTTTCGCCTTTCATCTTTCATCCAAAGTTGTGCCTGCCTCTCGTTCAAAGCTCTCATTGATCATCTCGAACGGTTTAGACAGGTTTAGACAGATATACGTAATAAAAGCCGTCAAGTTTTCAACATTTCATTGAGATTGGTTTACTTAGACTTCAAAAGAAATGATAGCGTATTTTAATGACTACAGGTAGCTTTACATTTTGTTTTTAATTTAAAGCATTTATTCAGCCATTCGAGCTCTTGACTCTTGCACTGTCAGCCACACCTGGACCGACTTTTCCTTTTTTCAACGTTCCACTTAAACTTATACATATACCCTTAACTGAGTAGATGTCTCCAAATATTAACATTATTTCTTACCTTTACTTATCGGGAAATGACGGCAGACTTATCTGTTTTTACCATGGTAGCAGTAAAAGTTTTCAAAATGCGACTCTAGCTCCGATGAAACCAGAGTTAGGTACGTCGGTGTCATTACCGTAATGCTCCAACTCCGTCGATGAAATCTGTCAGGTCTGTGATAATTAATATTCATCAAATGATGGAGAGATTGTTTGAACTTTGAATGAGGTTCTTTAATAGACTCACACACAACCTTAAAGATAGTAAAAATACAAACTCAAGCCCCGTGGTATAACACAGACATAAATAACAAAACAACAAAAGAGACAATTGGAACGAAAATGGCATAAATCGCAACTATCTAGACCTACAGCTTTTAATGAAAAATATTTCTAGATATCAAAGTCCATTGTAATGGGCTGTCTCACCTTTCATGATAACACGTTGTAATGTTTGTCACCATTGATTCATAAGATTCGCGTCCTATATTAAAACAATAATGCATTTCAATTTTCATCTGTATTTAACAGATCACTCCTAAATTGTTTCCAAGAATCATTTTTAAAGGGACCTCTTTGATGAAATGAAGGAATATATATTTTTTTCCCATCTGTCAATCACTTGTGAGCAAGTTCAGAAACTTGAAAGAGTTTGGTTCAACCCATATACCCAAAAAATCATAGAGGTAACCAATATTTATGCATTTAACACTTTGTTCATGCTTGGGGGCCAAAGTACCTCAGTGGTATTTTTTTTTTTTACCGTTAAACTGTCAATTTTTGAGGCAGAGACCTGTAATTTGGTAAATTTTCCTAAAATGATGAGGCACACGTCCATGCCAAATTTCAGGCTTGTCACGTGCATATTGTCCTTACTACAATGCAAGGTGTTAGAAGTTGGTCAACATGTTAAATACAAGCTGGTTTTATACTGAGTGATTTGTATGTCCAGGGTGTCACACACACAGTTCTCATAATTAAATACTATTGTGTTGAACTATTCTAGAGCCAATTAAGATAAGGGACATAACTCAGTTTTGATTGACAACCGGAGTAGTGATGGATGAGTAATGTCGCTTGATTTTCATCTGATTTTAGCAACAATGCATGGCTGGAACTTAAGTAAAACATATTCTAAACTCAAAAGGATAGCAATCTGTCTTAAATATTGAATTGTGATCAAAATGTTTTTATGTGTCAGTGCAAATGGACCTATTACAGATTAAATCTGGTTATTTTCAATCTTAAGACCTGACAAAGATCAATGGAAGAAATGTCAGAGATCTCCACCAAGGAAACAGACCAAAGTGGCCAAAAATCAATGCTTTCTGAAGACTGCAAACCTAAGGTAGTTATTTGTATATTTTGTTTAGGACGTTGGTAATAGGTAAGGTTAATTCATTTCAGAGGTCAAAAAAATAATCTTGACTTCACCCAGCATCGATCTCTGTTCCTTTGTGTGTGAAGTGAGTCTCTTACCAACTGACTATTAGAACCTGGAAATCCCATTAATCAGCTTTTTTCTAAACTCATTGTTATACAAAATTGCCTTCATTTTTCTTCAAGTTATAAATTCTTTCTCAATATTTTATTTTCTTCCTTTGCCACTCCCCCTCTTTCTCCTCCCTTTTAAACTCTTCCTCTTCGTTGTTCGTCATCATCCTGCCCGTCCCTTTACTGTAGGAAAGAAGATCATTGAAGAGATTTTAAAAAATGTTTCTTTATTATGTACCAAAAATGTTCCATTCTTTGGTATAAATGTTGACAAAATCTATTGTTTTTATCCACTATGCTAGTTCAGCCATTCTGATGTATTCCGTCTACGCCACAAACTAGTCACCACCTTGGAGGAAGTCAATCTGTTCAAAGATTGTGAGGACAGGAATGATGAGAAGATTAAAGAGCTCTTATCTCAAGTTTTTCAACTTGAAAAGGAGAAAGTAAGCTAGAATGATAAATACATTCATATTTAGCATCTCAACAGTTTCTTCTTGTACTTCATAATGTTTTATATTACATTCCTGCTCCACTCTTCCCCTCTGAAAACTTCATTGAATTTGTGAACTGCGAAAATATGACTCAAGTGTTTTGAACCCTTTTTTGGAGCAGTTTTTTATTACTCTAATTTCTTTTTTGGAGCAGTTTTATATTACTCTAATTTCACATCATATCTAACAGTTTTCACTTATGAGAGACCTACAATGATCGTTCTTTCTACTATTCGACAGTGGAATTAATTTTTATCAGAAACTTTTAAAACAACAAAGAAATTTCTTTAGGCTGAAATGTACTTAGGCATTTAAAGTACCGTGCATCTCAGATACAGTGACCGCGGATCCAATGAAACCTCAGATTCATAAAAACTTAAAAAATCCATGTTTTTAAAACTCCAATTTGGCACTACTAAAGCCACCTCATATCAATGAATTTCATAAGTGCACACCTTGGCTACAACAAAATATTCGTAACTTTCTATTTATTTTTACCAACTTTAAGAATGATATTTACAAGATTATCACCATTGCATATTATTGTCAAAAGGTACACCTCTAACAAATCCTCTGTTATAAAAAACATTGACCTCCAGCCCCGTCGACTTTGTTGTAACTGAGGTGCACTGTACATTGTACTAATTACTAGCATAAATACACTAATGGCAGACTGAATGGGCAAATGAGATGAGAGCAACTTGGGCTTTTTTTGGGTTTTTTTTTCTGCTTTATCTGTTAAAATGTGTCTAGGTCTGGAGTTATAGTGAGATGGATAATGGGAGACACAATGTTTTAAAAGGAATATGGTCTTGTTATGTCCTGTCCTACATGTTAAATGTTGCTGTTGACCAGGGACCCCTTGTAAAGTGCTTTGAGCATATTTAGTGGATATTGCGCTATATAAAACTCAATGTTTAAATGTTTTATTAAAGAATTAAGCTGCGATATTTGTTACTGATATTTTGTGATTATTTTTTCAGGACAACCTCCAGCACCTGTTAAAGCAAGAACAGGCCAAATTTACCTCAGCCACGGCACAAATCAAACTGATGAGAGATGACCAAGAACATCAATCGTCCAAACAACCGGTATGTTAGTTGTAACACTTATTGTAACTGCAAGGTGATTTGGTTTGAAAATATTTGTTCAAAGACTATTTCAACATATGTATGTTTGTTTTAAAAAGGGTAACGTTTTTTAAATGTCCATTGAAGATTGGATTTGACCCCCTTTCCAATAGTAATTGAGCTTTATATAATTGAGCTTTATATAGCGCAATATCCACTAAATGTGCTCAAAGCGCTTTACAAGGTGTCCCTGGTCAACAGCAACCTTTAACATGTAGGACGGAACATGATGCCTGTTAGGCGATATTACAATTTTTCGGACAAAGACAACGCCGTTAACGGCCAGGTACTCATTTTACATCTGAGTACGGTGAGAGAATGTGAGTAAAGAGCCTTTTCCAAGGACTCAACTATGCGCCGAGCGCGAGCTCGAACCCAGGACCTTCCGATCCGAAAGCGAGTGTCATACCACAAGACCACATAGCCGCACAATAGTAAGTAAGCATTGCTTCTATGATGCCAAGATACAGTGTATATTGTATTGTGTTTTGTCAATTGGTTTTCCAAACAAACAAATTAAAGAGATTTCCAAACAAACAAATTAAAGAGATTCCTAACAAACAATCAATATTGATGCTAATTTTTTTGATGGGATGGCTTTTTTTTTTTACTTGTATTGTTCTTCCTTGCTTTGTCTGGCACCTTTCATACACACTTGTTCAGATCTTTATCTTACACCGGTGCCTGTTCCGTAGTTTTTCAATTTGATATTCGACAATGTTATATTCAGCTTTGTTATTGTTCATTTGATAAATTGGTAACCTTGAATGGTTTGATATATCATTTCCAGGGTGACACCAGTGGCCTTGATCAAGGGGATGACAAAACTACGGACATTTTAAAAGAAGAGGCAAGGAAACTGCAGGTAACACTAGAAAATTCATTAAGATGTTTTTAATCGTTTTCCACATTTTCTATTTTTTAAAAATGAAACTCAAAAAAGGAAATCTAAATTATTCTGAAAAAACAAAATAACTTGAGCCTTTTTTTAAGCACAATATTCACTAAAGTGCTCAAAGCACTTTACAAGGGGTCCATAGCCAACAACAACACTGAACATGTAGGGCATCTGTTAGGCAATATTACAATTTTTCAGACAGAGGCAAAGCTGTTAACGACTAGGTACTCATTTTTCACTAGAGTATGAGGAGAAAATATGAGTAAAGAGACTTTTCCAAGCACTCAATTATATTGCTGCTCAGAGCGGGACTTGAACCCAGGACCTTCCAATCCACAGGCGATTGTCATACCACAAGACCACAAAGCCTCACAAAGAGTTGTGTATGATGTATATAGCAAACATAATGTTGTTACGTATATTACTTAGCGATTCTTAGCGATGATTTCCAGCACATGTTCATATAGATCCTCTTTGCTGGACTCCTGTAGTTCTTTATCAGGCCAAGTCCCCATATGGCCAGTGTTGATTTTTGTCTTTAGTTATACATCATTTCTTGGGTGTTCCACTAATAATTATGTATATATTTTAATGAATTCAAACTTTTTTGCACATTCGATTTCATCAGGCAAACTATTCTGTAGCTGCAAACTTTCACATTAAAATTACATTTTCTGATATCCATCTTTCCCTGTTTTAGACAACGCTTTCAATTATTCCTCTTGTATCATATTTTCGTAGATTTTCGGGCGATTCATTAATATAGATGAGAATTTTATGAACGATTTTATGAATACATTAAAAAAAAAAAAGTGAAAAGCAGTCCTTCAGAGCTATAAGGCCCATGTTCCAGAGATTATTCCGCTTTCTATAGTGTGAAACGGACAATAGAATTGCTTGCTACCCTACCCTTTGGATAGGACACTTGTCTAGTGTAGAGTACTTTCCACCAGATCTAACAGACTCAGCTGCCCAATCACTGCTGTTGACAAGGGGGGGGGGGGGGGGGGGGGTGTGTGTGTCAGAAAATAAATCTTGACTTAACCTGGGATTGATCTCAGTTCCTTAGCTTGTGAAGCGAGTGCTCTACCAACTGAGCAGTGAGACTGCCTCCCCCCCCAAAAGAAAAAAAACAAACAGAAAAATGAGAGTCCGTATTTAAGGAGGCAGCGTTACGTACAGTCTTTGCTATGTACCCGAAAGGTACCGAGTTTGTTCACCCACCTGCACTGTGTGGCCTTGAGCAAGTCACCTTGCCCTAGTTCAATTTGCGGCACTGCCCATCGGCTGACGCATGGGTCATTCCAGTCTTCCCTTGGAATAGACCCTAGATACAAATTTCCCCTATGGGATGAATAAAGGGAATTTTATTTTATTTATTTTGAGTTATGAGTGGCACTTGTTTCTGCTCATTCTTATATAAGTTGGATACTAAGATTTGATAATGAATTCCTTTTTATATACTTAAAAAAGGCTCAAAATAAAATTTGATGATAGGGCATAATTTTATCATGCTGCTCCAATTTACTTCCATAAGATTTTGGAAGTAAGGTGTTTGTATCAGGGACAACATTCAATAGTAGTAAGCCTTGCAGTCTGAATGACGCTTGCTGAGAATTGTGTGATTCAGTCATAGTCGATGAGCATAACTGCTCTCTCCATCCATGTTGTTAATTGTTTCCATTGGTCACGGTCCTGGGCCAGAGTTTTGAGGCTGTCAAGATCTTGTTGTGACTTTAGTACTGAAGGCACTGTAATATTTCTTAGTTCTTCAGGGATTAATTAGGCCTCATCTGAATCCAAAAATTTCTGATATGAAGAGAAATTCAATAATTATCTTAAATCACATCATATAAAAATTTCTTTCTTTCAAGTTATTGTTATGAATAGATGATCTTTTAAATAGCATAAACTTTTTTAAAAGATTGTTTTTTCTTTTTATAAAAAAACATTACTGACTTGTTTTACTGTAATGTGAAGCATGTGCGATTTTCCTCCTTTGTCAACGTGTCCCTAGGGCTGCAGCAATGATCTGATCTTGTGTTAAAGTGAAATAAAACCTTGTCCTCATAGAGATTAACTCTAAATATTGTCTATTATTATTATTATTATTATTATTATTATTATTATTATTATTATTATTATTATTATTATTATGATTATAATAATAATAATAATAATAATAATAATAATAATAATAATAATAATAATAATAATAATAATAATAATAATAATAATAATTATTATTATTATTATTATTATTATTATTATTATTATTATTATTATTATTATTATTATTATTGTAAGTATTGGTGGTACATATTACAGTTGTTGTATTTGTGTATCATTTTGTTCTTTGGTTCCATTTTCCTCTTTTTTTTTTATCACTTTCATGTATGTTGTCATCAAGTTGTATGAATTATTGGCGAAAGCCTACGATTAAATAAACTTTGAAAACTTTGAAACTTTGAAACTTTATTGCAAACAACAGCTCGTCAACTTCCAGCAAGAGAACACCATCAAAAGCCTGGAGGCCAAAATCACCAGTCAGGGCAGTCGAGCCCATCAAGCCATGGTACAGATGTCCAGCTTAGAGGACAAACTGTCCAATATCACCCAGTTGTATCACGAAACAAACGCTTATCTGACAAGGCTGGAACACTCCGGTAAGTCTGTGTGATACTAAGCTGCTTGAAGCTGTGTACTGAGAAAAGGAATAAACAAAAATGAATAGAACAGCTTCTAAAAAGAACAAAGCACGGAACGTTTCAGGCTCAAAACCCTTCTTCAGACAACAATAAAAACATAAACACGTTACTTAAAAACCCAGATAGACGACAGATCTGCTGTCAATTTGGGTTTTTAAGTAACGTGTTTATGTTTTTATTGTTTTTTTTTTTGTTGACTGGAGAAGGGTTTTGAGCCTGAAACATTCTGTGTTTGGTATTTTATTATTTTTTTTGAAGCTGTTATGTTCATTTTTGTTGATTACTTTTTGGTGTCTGTATGGTACATGTCACTAAGATCGTGTCTTTCTATTGCAGGAAGTAACTCACTTCCATACTTCTCTATTCATTTTTTTCTCTCTTGGATGTGTCCTCCTTCTTCTTCTTTATTCGGGCAACCAATTGCATCATGCCAGCGACAAGCACTGCCCCATATTGTATACGCTCAGAGCTTGTCAGGAACTGTTCATGACTTGGTGCTGTCACTATTTAAACCTTTACTGGCAGGGTTTAAGTTTTACTGTGATGACATCATGACCAGTCGTCTGAAAATGGTATTGTGACATGGTGAAACTCATGCTTAAAATTCAGTCAAAACATTAATGAAGATTAATACCTTCTTTAAGGAGATTGAGTTATATCTCTTAACCCTCTCTTTACCAACCATAGGAAAACTAATTAGGTCCTGCCAATACATAACTATCATGAGATTATTTTTTTCTTAATATTGACACAGAATAAAGCTTATTTTTTCATCATGACATTATCATTCTTGAAAGCATCCATCACTGCCAACAACCACATACTAATTCATACAATGGTCCCTTGGCTCCATTATCATCATCATCATCATCATCATCATCATCATCGTCGTTGTCGTCATCATCATCATCATCATCATCATCATTATCCATCATCATCATCATCATCATCATCATCATCATCATCATCATCATCATCATCATTAGTTAGACAAAAAGAGAAGCACAAGGCATACGACACAAAAACATTATGTGTATAAAATATAAATATTTAATAAATGTTTATTTCATATTTTGTACATATCACAGATAGTAAAATCAATGGCTATATCATGTATTTGTAGTGAATCATTGGAGAGGCAGGCACTGTGCACGGTATAAAATTTGAAAATAAAAAAAAAAAAGTCAAAAATGAAATATAGTAATTAAGTGTAAGACAATATCTCTAAGTATAACACGATTTCTGTATTCCATTTGATCTATAATTGGGAAATATTAATGACAAGTGAGTTATCCCATTATTTTTCCAAAACTTACATGTTGACTTTTGCCTTACATTTTAAGAAAAAAAAAAAGAATCCAGGTTTGGTTCGGCAGGTAATATGGGTGTTTTGTGCTTACACTTTTAATCTTTAGAAATGAATGATCTTTAAAGTCTAATATAGTCAAAGCATGGAATTGGAATGTCACTTAATTGAAACAGCCACTTAATTGGAGCAATTTTTGTTTTTTCAATTTGTTGGTGACATAATTTTTTGGATATAATTACAACTGGCTAAAAGGAATGCTAATTGGAACAATTTCAAAGCATCATCAACTTAATTTTTGAAACATTTTTCAATTTACCTCAGTCAACAAATAAAAGGAATAAAAATTGCTTTATCTCATGGTTCTTCAAGAACACTTTGGTTAACAATTTACATGCCATTTAGTCACTTAGAATGCATTTGTTTTTACAAAGTGAGCATCTTTGGGGGCAACGAGTAATTAGTAAGATAGCGGTTAATGATACGACTGATTGCTTGCTTTTGCCACTTTGGTTGAAATTGTTTAATGTGTTGTTGATCATGGGGAACAAATTTCTTGTGCTGTCTATTTATATTGGAGTTGCAACGAGTAATTAGTAAGATAGCGGTTAATGATACGACTGATTGCTTGCTTTTGCCACATTGGTTGAAATTTTAAAATGTTTTTGTTGATCATGGTGGACAAATTTCTTGTGCTGTCTATTTATATTGGAGTAGTTAGTAAAATGGCGGTTAATGATACGACTGATTGCTTGCTTTTGCCACTTTGGTTGAAATTGTTTAATGTGTTGTTGATCATGGGGAACAAATTTCTTGTGCTGTCTTTTTTTGTGTAATGACAATTCTATGTAAATGTGTGGTTATCAGTCATGGTCACTCATTTTTTCCCCATATATTTAAGTGTTGCCAAGTTGTAAAGGAAAATTTATGAAAAACATTTGGCAAAATGTAAGACAAACTACTGAAAGGATCGTTATTGTTCTCATGTTATGGTCTTTATACGAAAACATTTTCAGGCTTTTTTGGTTTATGCAAAAGGCACCCAAAGTTTATTGGAATGCCACTCAATTTGAACGATATTTTCTTTATGGTTCCGCGGATTTCACTGTATGATAGAATTTTAAAAATAAAAAATTGGTCCATGTAACTGTTGGAAAATCGGTTTTATAACATGCTATAAGCCTACTTGTTTTCTTAAAATAAAATACAAATCTGGCTTGTGTATTGCATATACTCTTGTTGAATTTTTAATGTTCTTTTATTCGAAATTCGAAAGGCATTTTTCTTATTGCAAGAATGTTTGTTGATTTGAGTATTTAAAAAAAAACTTATTTATGTTTTCAATATTGCAAGGAATGTGAAATAGCATTTTGTGAAAAGATTTTTGTTATTTCAACAACTTTTATAGAATATATGTCCTGTAAAATATCCGTAGGTTTTCTTTGGTTTGATGTCATGTGATCTTGACCTAGTCATAAATTAAAGACAATGTCTTAGATGGGTCCCTGATTGTTAATGATATTATTACAATGATTGTTATGGCTACTTGTTATTGACGGGGATAATAATCGACCATCTTCAGAGAAGTGAAGCTATTTTTTCATGATTGGGATACACACTATGGCATAGATGTGTAAGACAAAAAAGACAAAATAATTTTAAAAAACAAAAAAACAACCCCCCCCCCCAAAAAAAAAAAAAAGAAGAAAAAAAAAAAAGAAAACATCATCTCATGAAAGCAGAAAGAGAGAAAGGGGTTTGTCACTTATTTCTTTTAAGGAACATTTAAAAAATAAAATAAAAACCAAAACAAACCCCCAGAAACAAAACAAAAAAAGATTAAAAATACAAAACAACAATAAACGAAACAAAACCAACAACTTAATTAACTAACAAAGCACAAAAGCTCCCGACCCATATAAATAAATAAATAAAAAAAAAAAACATAAAATTCCGTTTATTCATCCCCAAGGGGAAATTTGTTTTTAGGGTCTTTTCAAAAGGAAGACTGGAATAACCCAGGCGTCAACCGCAGTGCAGCGCCGCAAAATAAGCTAGAGCAAAGTGACTTGCTCGAGGCCACACAACGAGGCGGGTAGTCGAACTCTGTAGCTTTTGGGTACAAAGCAAAGACAGTACCACTGAGCCACGCTGTCCCAAGGATGATTTAGTTGCTAAAAATGTAATTTAAAAAGTAAAATGAAAAATGTGGGACTTGGAATAAGATATAATGTTTTAACAAAGAGAATGAATAGAATTCATTGAGTAACAAAAAAAAAAAAAAATGTTACATTGCTGGTGGATTTGTCTTTAAAAAATCATTTATGGCATTAAATTCACCCCGACATACGCCTGCCTATTTGAAAATCTAAAATGTAATTTTTAGGGAAAAAAGAATTGTTAGTCGCTATAGTTAACTTTAAAAATCAACAATTATTGTCCATCTCAAGAATTAAATACCACTTCAAAATCCTTAACTCTCTCCTTACCAGCTATTTTCAGAATTTTACCCAAAACTTCATGTTCATCCAAAACAAAAGTAGATGTTTCAAACAGTATAGTAAAGATTATATTCTACATTTTGTTCAGAAAAATGAGCTCAGCAACACAGTGTCGAGTTTTATGGCTACAACTATAACAAAATGAAATCAGAATAAGAAAATAAATTGTTGGTTGCTCGTAACGACTGTGACGATTTTCCTATGTTTAGTAAGGAGAGGGTTAAAATTGTGTAGTCTGGCAACAACTTTCATTTTCAATAAATTCTTATGACTTAAGAGATGCTCATGAAGTTCTAAAATTGGATCAAAAATTTCGTAATAGTTTCCTAATAATTTCGTAATAGTTGGCAGGTCCGCCTCGACATAATTCCAGTTGGAGGTGATGAGTTACATTTGTCGTCAATTCTATTATTTAGTGATTGTTATTGTTACGCCTAGTAATTGATGAATGGTTCTACGATGTAGTTGTAAATAACAATGTGAAATTGAATGTAAGCTTCCATTTAATTTAATATACGAAAACAGATAGAATGGACGTTACGGGTTTCCCCTTTATCAACAAAACAGGATGAATGACACACTACAGACGAATGAGATAATATAGTAGTTGCGTTGTTAAGATGAATTCATCTTGACAACGCCACTACCACATTATCTCATTCGTCTGTAGTGTTTCATTCATCCTGTTTTGTTGATAAAGAAGAAACCCAAAACATCCATTTTATCTGTTTTCGTATATTAAATTGAAGCTTACATTCAATTCCACATTTCTTCGAGCTTCAACTTCGAGCAGCAACATTTACACCACGATGTAGTTGTCATTTGTTATACATCGTTGATTTCCTCTACATGAGTGGGGAGTTTATTGGCGGTGTTGTCCTCAGACCAACTGTTTTTCACCCCAGGGACACTGCTGGAGTCGGCTCTGGAATGGGTTCTAGTGGAATTGAGGATTGAGGTGGTGTTACGGGATGAGGCACGTGACCGGGGTGTCATGATTTCTGGCAGCGTCCTTTGGGCTGGAGTGGACAAGGTCAACTTTCGGAATTTTTGCCGTACCTGGGGATGGGTTGGGGGGGGGGGGGGGCGGGAAACAAAAGAAACATTAAAAAAAAAAATAGCCTGTTTAAGGCCTTGTGCGCTAGTGCAGCTATGTGGTCTTGTGGTACGACACTCGCTTTCAAATACATAGTTACTGTTTTGGGAGATGATCATTTTTCCTTGTAAATCATCTCTCTGTTATGCATTGTTAAATTTGTTATTTTGAATGTATTGTAAACATTTGAGCGTATTCCTCTTAGTGGGATCTTGTGCTGGTGTTTGGGTGAGACATAATTTAGGTGATCTCAAATTAAGTACATTGATAGCGTGCTCTTGAAGTCTATATCGGTTTCCTATTTGAACCAATTCCCCCTTGTCTTACCTTTTCTTGGGTGTACTTAAATTCTAATTCTAGAACTTTTTACTATCCCATATTTTTCCTTTTTACTGGTGCTGATACGACCTAAATGTGTTACAAGCGCCGTAAAACCCTTAAAAAAACCAAACAAAAACACTTTCACAATGCCAAGAACCAACCTCCTGGTTTTCCTTGAATAGACCGTCCCTCTCAGATGTTAATTTATTCCGTTGTTTCAGGGATTCATCCAAGGCTGCTTCCATCTTCTGTATTTTTGATTTCAACATTCCCTTTCGAATAGATACATAAATAAATAAATTAAAAATAATAATAGTAATAATAATAATAATAATAATAATAATAATAATAATAATAATAATAATAATAATAATAATAATAATAATAATAATAATAATTCCCTTTATTCATACCTAAGGAGAAGTTTTGTCTAGGGTATATTCCAAGGGAAGACTGGAATAACCCAGGCGTCAGCCGCAGCGCAGCGCCGCAAAGTGGGCTAGGGCGAGGTGACTTGCTCAAAGCCACACAACGAAGGGGGAGGGGGGGGGATAGTCGAACTCGGTACCCTTTGGGTACGAAGCAAAGACCGTACCGCTGAGCTACGCTGCCCCCTGATAAGAAGGTAAAGAAAGGATATTATGTGTATCACTTATTGGCATTGCCGGGACTCACTTTTTTTGTCATTTATTTCTTCCGGCTCTCTCAATTCTATGATTTTGTCAATTTAATTTATAATTAATACACATTACAAGTCTTCCATATGTGACCCATTGCATCAAAACGATATTATGTCAGACTGAACCAAATGCTGATAAAGGGGTTTTAAGGTGTGAGAAATGTTAATTTTACGAAACTTATGGGAGGGTGGGGTAAGACTACCGCCACCTTAACTTTCAAAGAGATTTTCTCGGAAAGCTACATCTTCTTTGTCTTCGTATTGACTCCACAAGATGTTGTCTTGACTACCAGTTGTTACTCAGGCCAACAAGCTTGTAACGTCCAATACTCTTCAACAGTCGTAACGTCACTTCCTTCCTAATGACGCATGGTAACTTAGTAACACTGGCTCTAAACTATCGAACAATGGCGGACGCCCTTATGAAATATTTCTCCGGCGAGCATAAAATGGTATTCAGAGGGAAAAAAACCCCCATAAATTTGATCATGTTTTGACTTTTACACATTCTGATCACAAGACATATGAAAAGTTCTAGCCAGCATGAAGAATAAAAAGTAATGATTTTCTTTGTTTAGAACCAAGATGGCATGAAGAATAAAAAGTAATGATTTTCTTTGTTTAGAACCAAGATGGCCGCCATTGCCGGGCGGCGTGACATCAGACTATTGAATCCAATTACTTAAGAGTAAATCCAATTTCAAATTTTATCACCAAGGTGGACGTTTTGCCCCATGGGTAGGACAAGATGTCCACTCCAGTGGGATAAGACGTCCAGGGCCTTAACCAGTTGACTGTCGTGCGCTGGAAAAACACGTACAGTGTATTAAATAAAAAAATTGCCAGAATACTCGTCCCACAAATAACGATCGATTTAAATGACCCTCAATATCGGGAAAAAAAAACAACTCTCAAACCTGGGACTTCGCCGAAGTTGTGTAAGCCTTAAGTGCTACAAGGGCTGATTGAAGTATGTGGCTCGATGGGCCAACGGTTCAGTTCTGGGTGTGTCATATCTCGTCTTGTCACAAAAGTCAAGCGATTTTAAGTGTGATTAGTGACCGGATGGATGCTTGTGATCGTGGAAAATTATTATCTTCTCGGCGTTAAATCTAGGGGTAAGGCACTAAACACATTACCCCACTTCACTCGGGTGTGATTGAGTACATGGCTGTATGCAGTGACAAATATTGTGTCTTAGTACACACTGGACGCCTAAAGGGCGATATGAATATAAGGTTCCATAATATGGCCTGTTGCAGTAATAAATGAAACAGCGTGAAGCAAAGTGAACGTGAAAAAATCTTGTAAATGCACTATATAAATGTACACAAATTTTGTTTAACTCTTCCTTACCGGCCATTTTTCGGGATTGTTCCCAAAATTCACACCCAACATATACAAAAATAGATTTATTTCACTCAAACACAAAATCTGCTAGTTCTTGTTATAGATACATACATACATACATACATTTATACATACATACATACATACATACATACATACATACATACATACATACATACATACATACATACATACATATATATATATTAAAAAAAATATATATATATATATATATATATATATATATATATATATATATATATATATATATATATATATATATATATATATATTTTTTTTTTTTTTTTTTTTTTTTTTTTATTTTTTTTTTTTTTTTTTTTTTTTTTTTTTTTTTTTTTTTTTTTTGTTGCTAAGCGAGCTCCTCAACCCAGTGTTAATATTAATATACTTAAACTATAGCAAACATTTTTGTTCAAATATTATGATGTACAAAAAGAATTAGAATGAGAAAAATGTTGGCTGCATCGTAACGAATGTGACGATTTTCCTATGGCTGGTAATGAGGGGGTTACGTGAATGTGGCCAGTAATTGGATTCAATAGTCTGATGTCACGTCCGCCCTGCAACCAGCAGCTTGGTTCTAATCAAAGAAAACCGGTACTTTTTATTCTTCATGCTGGCTAGAATTTTTTCACATGTCATGTGATCATAATGTATAAAAGTTTAAAATATGATCAGATTTACAATGTCTTATCCTCTGGACACACGTTTATGCTCGTCATAGAAGTAGTTCATAAGGGCGTCCACCATTGTTCCGATAGTTTAGAACCAGTTACTAAGTTACTATGTGTCATTGCGAGGGAAAGACTGTTGAAGTCCATTACCTTTTCCTCAGACAGTCTCCTTGTCTGTGTTCGTAGAGAAGTGACTTCCTCGTTCAAGGCCCGGATCTGGTAGAGCAGGTCCTTGTCAGGGTCCCTGAGGTGGATGATTTCCTTGTATCGCTGGTCACATAACACTTGGAGACGAGCTTTCTCCGATTGGAGGGCGGCCAGCTCTTTACCGCTCACGTGACCCTGGGCTACTAAGTCGTCTATCTGTTTAATGGTGGAATAAATAAGGGATAACCAGATGATCTACGAATATTCAATATTCGGCGGAAATTATTCAATACTGTGCGGCTATGTGGTCTAGTGGTATGACACTAGCTTTCGGATCGGAAGTTCCTGGGTTCGAACCTTGCTCGGCGCATTGTTGAGTCCTTGGAGTAGGCTCTTTACTCACATTCTCTCACCGTACTCCGGTGTAAAATGAGTACCTAGTCGTTAACAGCGTTGAATGAATAACGATATAGTGGAATAACCAAGGCATCAGCCACAATGCAGCGCTGCAAAATGAGCAAGGGCGAGGTGGCTTGCTTAAGGAAGCACAGTGCGGCTGCTGATCCACGCTGCCTTCATAATACCATCAATATGGCGATAGTGATCATGATAATGACGATAGTGATGGTGGTGATGATAATGGTGATCATGATTCTTCTAGAGTTATAGATCCGTTATTTGTTACACAGCTATAGATAGAATGAAGTTGACGTCATTCTATCTATAAGTTAACGATGGCTTCGGTTGAACGAAAGCATGGAAAGAGATCGTTCCCATTATTTTCAAAGACAAACACAATTTCAAATTATGATATAACACAGTACAACAAAATCTCCCCTACCTGCTTTTGTAACCTTTCGATCTCCTTCCGATTGGCTTGTATCGTCTTGGTGAGCGTGTCATTTTCCTGTTGTTGTGC
>NC_088370.1:34141149-34148649 GCF_034508935.2 Berghia stephanieae | reverse complement strand
GTGCATACATCATCATCATCATCATCATCATGTAGTTCCATATCTGAAGCAGACGTCGGAGGTCATCTTCCGCCAAGCTGATCTATCTCTTGCCAATTCTATTAAAGCAGCGCCACCCTTCTCAGCTTCATCTGTCCAAGTTCTTATCCCTTTCAAATAAGTTATTCTTTGTCTTCCTCTTATTCTTTTTCCATTCATCTTTCCAGTCAAGGCGAGTACTTCCAAACCAGGGTGGCGGATAATGTGTCCTAAAAATTCCATTTGGCGTTTGATGATTTTTGTTATCAGTGATCTGTGCATACAATTTATGTATTATATGATTTGATGGAAGATACTCGAAGGTAATGTTCGGCTATGTGGTCTAGTGGTATGACACTCGCTTTCGGATCGGAAGGTCCTGGGTACGATCCTCGCTCGGCGCATAGTTGAGTCCTCGGAGAAGGCTCTTTACTCACATTCTCTCACCGTACTCATGTGTAAAATGAGTACCTGGCCGTTAACAGCGTTGTGTCTTTCCGAAAAAAACAACTAATATCGCCTAAAATGCGTCATGTCCCGTCCTAGATGTTAAATGTTGCTGTTGGCCAGGGACCTCTTGTAAAGCGCTTTGAGCACGTTTAGTGGATATGGCGCTATATAAAAGTTCAATTTTAATTTTTAATGTATCGTTATTGGATTCCATAGCAATCTAGATTGCTGGGGACGAATTAAGTATCCCCCTCCCCCTCCTGCCTATACTTATAATATGACACAAATCGGGAGCGACCCACATGTACTTAACTAAGTGTCTGTCTCTAGAATACACACGGTACATACTTTTGGCACATTGACATTGTGCATACACTTTATGTATTATGTAATGTGTACAGAACGAAAAGTCTGTGTGTGTTTGTGTGTGTGTTGGGGAGGGGGGATGGGATTTGGGTTTGACCACTGTAATTGCCAAGTTGGATTGAGCCGTGATCATAACATAACGTGTTTAGGAGGCACATTAACCAGTAGATTTTTGACCAATCAAAACGTAGGATTTGTGACACACCTTCACACGTGCTCGGACAAACATAGTTGGTTGTTTATAAACTGTAATATATATTTTGTCATAGTTTATTAAGAGACTTACTTTAAGAAAAATATACTTGTTTGCCTTACAGTACAGTACTTCGAGTGATAACGAACATCAGATTTTCTCTACTGATTCTAAGGTGTCCAATAGATTTCTATTTGGTGTGACAAAGCAGGTTTTGGCAGTCAACTCCTAAAATTACGCCCTTAATGAAGTTTCTAATGCAATCGATTACGTATACGAATGGTTTTAATTAAACATTAGATTTTTATTCATCTGGCTAGCGTATTTTTGTAGCCTTTCTTAAATGTGACCCACCGCTTCAAAATGGTATTATGCCAGGATGAGAAATATGCTGAAAATGTTTAATGAACGGTGGTTAAAAATGAGAAATAAGTTAAATTTTATAGTCTGGATAATACAGTTAGGTGAAAAATACTCATAAACGTGGATGGCAAAAAAAAAAAAAATAAATAAACAATAACAAAATACTTGGCCGTTAACAGCGTTGTCTCTGTCCGAATTTTTTTTTTTTTTTGTAATATCGCATAAAAGGCGTCATGTCCCGTCCTACATGCTAAATGTTGTTGTTGTCCAGGGACCCCCTGTAAAACGCTTTGAACACGTTTAGTGGATATTGCTCTGTATAAAAGCATAAGTATTTTTGAATATTAAATGTTCTATGCTTCTACCACTCTCTGGTTTTCAGATCTTAATATTTTTGCTTTATACGTTGTCGTATTCTTTACAACTACAAGATGTACGGTACTAGGTCCTATGTCAAGAGTTAAAGCGAGTTGAGACCTTTTAGTGGATATTGCTCTATATAAAAGCTTCGTTTTTTATTTATTACCTGGGCTACCCTGAGTAAGACAATCTGTGAGAGTTCTGATGTGTCGTGTGGTTTGATGTGACTCAGGTCTGTGTGATTACGGCTGTTGTACAAGATGGCGTCGAGGTGATCGGATAAGGCTGTTGTTAGGTTGGACATCACCTTCAGATAAATAAATAAGAATGTATGGAATTTCGTCAAAGGGGTAACTAAGCTGGTAGAGGCTGTGGACTGTAAAGAGTAATAAACAATAATGAATAAGCGCTTAGAGTCTGGTGTTCGGAGTTATAGCGCTATATAAGTTTTCAGCATTATTATTATTATTATTATTATTATTATTATTATTATTATTATTATTATTATTATTATTATATTATTATTATTATTATTATTATTATTATTATTATTATTATAATAATAATAATAATAATACAACAGCTTCAACAAAAAAAAAAAAAAAAAAAAAAGAACAAAAATAACCCCAATAAAATACCAAACACGGAACGTTTCGGGCTCAAAACCCTTCTTCAGCCAACAACAAGAAAGAATAAAGACATAAATACATTACTAAATTCCAGATTGACGACAGATCAATTTTGTAGTTCCTTTCTGTTGTAGAGATAGAGACATTTTGTAAGTCCTCTCTTTGTAGAGATGTTTTATACAACAGAGAGGACCGTGTTTGGTCTTTTGTTCTTTTTTAAAATTCTGTTTAGCATTTTTTTTGATTAAAATATTTTAGAAAGTACTTTCCGATAGATAAGCACCATATTTGCTCGATAGAAATTAAACATTCTCAATTGTACTTCGTTTAAAAAGTAAAATGAAAGGAACAGTCAAAGGTGTATCCAACTAACTTTCTCTCTCTCTCTCTCTCTCTCTCTCTCTCTCTCCTCTCTCTCTCTCTCTATATATATATATATATAATATATATATATATATATATATATATATATCTCCCTCTCTCTCTATTTCTCTCTCTCTCTCTCTCTCACACACACACACAGTCTCCCTCCTCTTTCTCTCTCTCTCTCTCTCTCTCTCTCTCTCTCTCTCTCTCTCTCTCTCTCTCTCCCTCTCTCTCAAATAGATAGTCAGACAGACATACATACGGACATGCAGGCAGGAAGACAGACAAACAGATAGACAGACTAATAGTCGGACAGTAACACACACACGCACACACACACACACACACATATATATATATATATATATATATATATATATATATATATATATATATATATATAAAATATATGAGTGTTGGTGGGTACTTGTAGGTACGAGAGTGCTCGATAACGTTGGTTAGAGCCAATGTTCAATGTTTATGTTTCCATCTACAACTTCTCAAGAAGTTGTAGATGGAAACACACACACACACACACACACACACACACATATATATATATATATATATAGAGAGAGAGAGAGAGAGAGAGAGAGAGAGAGAGAGAGAGAGAGAGAGAGAGAGAGAGAGAGAGAGAGAGAGTATGTGAGATGCTCAAACCAAAGGCGTGGATGCTTTCCGTTCCATCATGACGTCATCACGGACTGCCTGTGCAATCCTTGCCGACAGATACGCCACTTTGGTCTCAGACACGCCATTCTCTCTCAGCTGGTGAACGATCTTGTCCTGTAAGACATCATCCATGTCTGAATGGAGGGAGATCAATAGAAAACAAATTAGGGGCAAAATGTGCGGCTGTGTGGTCTTGTGGTATGACACTCGCTTTCGGATCGGAAGGTCCTGGGTTCGAGCCTCGCGCCCGGCGCATAGTTGAGTCCTTGGAAAAGGCTCTTTACTCACTTTCTCTCACCGTACTCAAGTGTAAAATGAGTGCCTGGCCGTTAACAGCGTTGTCTTTGTCCGAAAAATTGTATTATCGCCTAACAGGCGGCATGTCCCGTCCTACATGTTAAATGTTGCTGTTGACCAGGGACCCCTTGTAAAGCGTTTTGAGCACATTTAGTGGATATTGCGCTATATAAAGCTCAATTTTTATTTTTTATTTTAAAATAACAAAACTATGAATGAAATGAAGAGTAATATTAGTTTATTGAGATTATCTGAACAGAGAGATGAATGGCGTACCATGAGCACCGATGTCTGGCACAGATTTGGTACTTGAAGAAGAAGAAGAATGAATGAATGAAAACACATTGATTTGTACGTGATTAATTTCACAATGCTTCATTACCGCCAACCCCCAGCCCCCACTTTCAGCAAGTTGTATTGTTTATTTATCAAATGACTACCTTTCACATTCGTTTTTGCAAAACAAATCATATTGAGCGTCTGTGTGTGTGTGTGTGTGTGTGTGTGTGTGTGTGAGAGAGAGAGAGAGAGAGAGAGAGAGAGAGAGAGAGAGAGAGCATGTGCGTGAACTCTAACGATACTCTTACGTGTGTGTGTTTTGTGTGTGTGTGTGTGTGTGTGTGTGTGTGTGTGTTTTGGTTACAAAAACTGGCGATTGTCATGTCACCCAGAAATAAATCGAGAACATTTGACCAAACCACATAATAAATATCATGTATCAATCTTGTTTAAAAATCGGAAATCGAAGTTGGCGTTCTGTCTGCAGTGAATCAAGATGTTAATCCCCTTCTCAAAAGTCACTTTGAAATCCTGGTAGAAGTGTAGAAAGTAGGGGAATGCTGAAGACATAAATAAAATGATTATAATATAATAGCAGAGAGTGTGTGTATTGAGTCTATTGCGATTCTATTGAATGGTAATGAATGGTGAAAGGGTTTATTGGGCTGGAAGAAGACGAGTAGCTGATCCATTCATGGTGCGTATTCATACGGTGCCAATCAGTGCCATGTGTAAATGTTGCTGCTCGAAGCTCGAAGAAGTAAATAACAATGTGAAAGTGAATGTAATGTAAGCTTCGATTTAATATACGAAAATAGATAAAATGGACGTTTCGGGTTTCCCCTTTATCAACAAACTGGATGAATGAAACACTACAGATGAATGAGATAATGTAGTGGCGTTGAAAAACGGTAATATGTAGCTGAGATTTCATCATCATTGCCTTTTTCACCCTAGGTCAGGTATAGGCCAGAGACAAACAGTTTCCATCCTTCTCTATCCTGAGCTAACTTTTTTTTTTTTTATCTTGTTGCATGTCTTATCACTTCTTTGTATATCAGCTTCTTTAATTCTTCTCCATGTTTGTCCTTCATAAATTCTGTCACTGCAGAAACTCTTCGGTCACCCAAGCTAAAAAAAAGGATTTGATTTATCCGTCTGGGTTTCTGTAACGGTTTGAGTTTTACGGAAGGGGTGTGAACCCTTCGACAACCCCGATTTAGGTGTTTAAATTTTGTTTTATTGTCAAAATTATGGAATTTTTGTCACTTGTAAATGCGTTATTGAAGTCATTAGACGTAATATCTTTAGTAACAGAAACCCAAAAACTCACCGTTCTGGACAAATCAACGTTCAAATCACTTTTTTTATCAACTGGTTCACCCTGACATTTTACCGTTTTGAGACGATAGTTAACAAATTACAATTCCACAATGATAAGAATGCTCGGCCAGCAGCCCTCCTCAGACTCATTGAATGTGCTGGAGTGATTCAATGATTCAATTATCAACATTACGTTGTGTTTTTATATCAATATCACTCATTAATTACCGTTATCGGACGCACACAAATAAACAATCAATCTCATACAGTTGACAGGCTCCACACAATTTTCACCTTTTTAATAAATAGTTTTTATTTCAATTCAATGAGAGTTACACAAGTAAACAATCAATCTCCTATAGTAGACAGGCTCCACACCAGTTTCACTTTTTTAAATAGACGTCTAAGTTGTTTTTATTTCCATTCAATGAGAGTTTCTGTCAGAAATTCGATCCAGGTTGAATAATATGTTTATGGTGTATCTATCCGTCAAGTTAATTAAATTATTAAAAATAATATCCTGTATAGATTATGAACCCCCCCCCCCCCCCCCGAGTTCAAATCAGTTCATAAAACGGTCTGGCTTTTGTCGTTGATTGTATAGAAATAAAACACCATTGGTGATATTGACCTGTTTACGATAATAAATTACATAGTAACCTGTCAATACAGTTATAGTTGCCGGGGTTTTGAAAAAATATATAAAAAAGGAAGTTGGTCTATTTATTCGGTCGGTGAGCGTTTGATGTTTGTGAATAGCTTGTGAATAATTTTCTCGTAGCTTTATTTAATATGATTGTTTCAACTGAGTACTGAGTTACTTTGTGAAAGAATGTTTCCTCTTTGTTTAGATAAAACAGGTTATCATGTGTAAATTTTTATTTTATTTTGTTGTAACTTGGCATTGTTGAGTTCCTTGCTTTGTCAATTGTTCACATTCGTTTTGATATAATTGGCCGCTTGTATTGACTATCTCGATTCATGCGGTCAGTTCTATTTAGAATATTATGGAAATATGTGGATGATACGTGTCAGCTGTATATTTAATATATATATATATATATATATATATATATATATATATATATATATATATATATATATAAATATATAAATTTTAAAAAATAAATATATATATATATATAAATATATATAAATAATAAATATATATATATATATATATATATATATATATATATATATATATATATATATATATATATATATATATATATATATAAGCTTAAAAAAATATAAAACAAACAGAACCAAAAGCTGGTAGGAAACAGAAAAAAAAAATAAAGCAAAGAAAAAAAAACAAAAAAAAAAAAAAACGTGAACCACGGACACGGTTACATTGTGACATTCAATAATGCGTGATACGTGATGTGTATGATCCACTAAACCTCTTTATTTATTTGTGCTTTTTTTTCTCTACTGTGTCTCGCTCGTAATCATTCACTCCTTTTAATGGTAATAATAATGATGATGATGATGATGATGATGATGATGATGATGATGATGATGATGGTGATGATGATGATGATGATGATAATTTATTCATCCAAACGAATTTGTTTTGGACATACCCGTTGAACAAATAGCTAGCAATAAGTCTCCGCTCTCAAAGTTTTCTCTTCCCTTACAATATTACTTTCATAATAACTATAATATAGATTATCATCCAAATAATTTGCCTGGGTTTAGTCAATAATAAATCCCGTTACTAGAAGGCTACCGTTACGTTGTGACAATGACAATGATAAGTCTTCTTTGGTACACAACAATAAATACACATTTGTAATCTCTTTCCCTGCCGCCTCACCCCCAACCCCCCCCCCCGACCCCTTCTCTCTCTCTCTCTCTCTCTCTCTCTCTCTCTCTCTCTCTCTCTCTCTCTCTCTCTCTCTCTCCCTCGCTTACATATATGCATGAACTCTTATGATACATGGACAATAGGCTTCAACAGTCGTGACGTCACTTCCCGCGTAATGACGCATAGTAGCTTAGTAACTGGTTCTAAACTATGGAACAATGGCGGACGCCCTTATGAAATACTTCTTCGACGAGCATAAAAGTGTATCCAGAGGAGAAAAACATTATACATCTGATCATGTTTTGACTTTTATCCATTTTGATCTCATGAGATATGAAAAAGTTCTAACCAGCATGGAGAATAAACTA
>NC_088370.1:34106149-34136149 GCF_034508935.2 Berghia stephanieae | reverse complement strand
CGGAACAAAAGATTAAGAAACAAAACCAATTCTCTACAATAAAGGCATGCATTTAATTCAAATGTTATAAGTTAAGCTTGAAATCCAATTTTACACTTGACGTCCATCCCCGACATGATACTGTTTTCAGACTATCGGTCACACACGTATAGAATCCTATTGTTGATCCTATTGACTCTGCACAGTCATCAAAGGTTTCCCCTTGAATCGCGTGGTTTTTATTTACTGTAGAACACAAAAGACGGAACAAAAGACTGAATCAATACTAGCCACTGTGCTGGATAAGGTCATTGTGATAACGGCAATCAATACGATTTGTCAATATGTCGTGCTGGATATTCAAAACAAAACGTTATGTATGGGTATCGGGGGAGAGATCGTAGCACGTTTGAAGTATCAAGTTTATATGATGTTAGTCCTAGGCTTTTGCTAAGAAATCATGAAATTTGATGGCAGCATACATGAACGTAGAAAAGTAGTCAATGAAACCAAAAAATAATAATAATCCCATTAATAACCACAAAGTATACAACAATGGTAAAAACACCAATACTTAGAATAATAATACTAGAAACAACAACAACGTCAATGATGATGATGATGATGATGATGATGATGATGATGATGATGATGATGATGATGATGATAATAATAATAATTATAATTATAATAATGATTATAAATCCATATTGAACCGCGTAACAACAACAACAACAGCAATGATGATGATGATGATGATGATGATGATGATGATGATGATGATGATGATGATGATGATGATGACGATGATGATGATGATGATGATGATGATGATGATGATGATGATAATAATAATAATGATAATAAATCCATATTGAACCGCGTTCAACACATTCTCTCCCTCCACCCATTAGTCTTTCCTTCATCACTCTTGTAAACAGTTTTCCTATACAACTCATTATCGTTATCCTTCTGTAATTGTTCACGTCCCGTTCAAACCCCCTTTCAAAAAATATATTCTACCTTTACTCCACATCAAGGGAGAATATTCCAATTCTAGTATCTATTGAACATTGATAAAATCAGTAATATAATGTGTGCAGTTGCATTAATAATACATTCATTCAGCATATTATCCACACTAACCGCTTTGTCGCATTTCAGAGCCTTAATTGATTTTTGTGGCTCCTGTCAATTCGATGGATTATCTAAAATGTCTATATGTATAATATCCCTTTCAACATCCTTCTCAATCTCTGCAATCTCAGCTCTTCCCAGCTCTACAAATCCCGATTCTTCTATTAGCTAAACATTTAAAATGGTCATAGAAGTTGATATCCGACAGCTCTCTTCGTGGTATTGAATTTATTTTTACTGCCTTCCAAAAGTTCCGACGTTCATGATTACTTAAACCCAGTAATTGCTGCGCTTTTTTGCGGCTGTGATTTCTTTTCTTTATCCTACATATTTTCCTGTATTTATCATTTCCTAACACGTCAACGTCCTGCTTTCCCCCGTTCCCGTCTCTATAGATAGTATGCGCTTGGCTATGAAGCTCACAACATTGCTATCCGGAAATATTACGGACCAGCACACAAAACTCTGTGTAACCATGAACTTTTATAGTCTGGGTAATACAGTTTAGTGAGAATAACTCATAAATGTGGATGGCAAATAACACTAACAAAGACCCGAGTGACGTCAACTTCATACTATCTATCAACTTATTTGCTCGCTCTGTGAATATTTTGCGTTGGATATGGCAAGCTTCGTTATATGTACCATGGTGCATTCTTTTTTTCCTCACTTTCTTTTGTTTACCTCCTTTCCCCTCTGTCCTCACAACATGATCTGTCCCTGTTTCTGTTAAAATATCTGTTAACTCGACTATATTATTACCCTCTAATACCTCTGGACCTGTGTTAATCTATAGCAAATACATAAGATTTCTCACTTTATTCTGACAAACTTCTGTACCTAGTATTGTTTAGTAATTCTTCTTCTTCTTCTTTTTCCTCTTTGTCAACATAACCCCATCTAAACCGTCCCTTACATCCCGTCTATGCTCACTATTATTTAATTTCAAAGTAAACGATACTATCTTATGATCTGATATTTCATGTATTCCATGGACCTTAAAACCACACACATTTCCTATAACCCGCATACTGCAAATAACATAGTCGATTGTACTCTCCCCTTTTTTAAATTGTCAAATGTTGCACATCCCTTCATTTTATCCTCCCCTGTTCTTCCATTTAATATTGCAAGGTCACTAATGTGTAGCACAATTGAAGTAATTTCAGTCCATAGTCATTTACTTTTTGGTCCTTATTAAAACGTCTAACTGTCATGTCATTTCATAAGAAATCTTTCTCACAGAAAACATTCTCTACCGAAAGCTCTTCTGTCTGGTTCCAAAAATTCTCTTTAATGTCAACTGTGCGGGTGGTTGGATGGGAGCATCACCCTTGAATCATATACCTATGATGTTCGCATGGGTGTACGATCCGATAGTGATGTCGTTGGATGGAAGCATCACCCTTGAATCATATACCTATGATGTTCGCATGGGTGTACGATCCGATAGGGATGTCGTTTCTTCTTCTCTTTACTAGCCTATCCTGCTTCTTTGGTTTGAGATTGTATTTTTGACAGGGGATATTTTTTTATCTGTAAATCTTCTGCCTGTTTGTTCTTGGTTATTTATAATTTAGCTTATATCTTTAGGTTATGATTTTGATTTACATTTGTACTAATTTTGTTAGATTGCTTGTTTTTTTTGTTTCAGCGGTCTCTCATATAACCTCATTTGTGTTGGAAGAGACCTAAAGCAATAAACAAACAAAAAAATGTCAACTGTTAAACAATTCTCTCTCTCTCTCTCTCTCTCTCTCTCTCTCTCTCTCTCTCTCTCTCTCTCTCTCTTCGCTGTCTTTGCATTCATGTCTCCTGTTACTATAATCCCTCCCTGATCGGTCACTTTTGTCAATTGATTTAACAATTAGCAATTTAGCAATGTCGTGAGCTTCTTAGCCAAGCGCACACTATCTATAGATAGTATGCGATTGGCTAAGAAGCTCAAAACATTGCCATCCGGAAGTATAACGGATCAACACACCAAACTATGTGTAACCAGGAACGTTTATAGTATGGTCAACAGAAATAAGTGAGAATCACTCACAAACGCGGATGGCAAAATACAATAACAAAGGCTTGAGTGACGTCATCTTCGTTCTATCTATACCTTGTGTTCGTGATCTTTTGGTTTGAGAGTGATGACATCTTATTTTGTAGTCTAACTACATGCCGGTCGTCAATCAAGATGTCTCGTAATCATTAGCACCTGCCTCGACATCCTGCTGCAAAGTAGTTATGCCGCCTTATGATTCAATATGTATTCTATTCATTACTAGTCCTCCAAAGGATTGGTTATAAACACACTTCCAATGATTTTGGAACCATAATAATAATAATAATAATAATAATAATAATAATAATAATAATAATAATAATAATATAATGATAATAATAATATTAATAATAATAATATAATAATAATAATAATAATAATAATAATAATAATAATAATAGTAATAATAATAATAATAATAATAATAATAATAATAATAACAATAATAATAATAATAATAATAATAATAATAATAATAATAATAATAATAATAATAATAATAATAATAATAATAATAATAATAATAATAATAATAAGCATATTTATATAGCGCCTTTCGTCGAAACCTCAAAGCGCTTTAAAAAAATCGATTACAATTCAACCAAAGTATCAAAACAATTAAGAGCATAAAAGGGCATCAATGCATCAATATAAATGTCACATACAATACGTTTAAAATTCAATTAAGTAAATATTTCCTGAAAAGATGTGTTTTCAGGGCTTTTTTGAAGATGTCTATTGAGCTCGAGAATCTCACAGATTGAGGGAGATCATTCCAAATCGTGGGTTCGAATTTCATAAGAGACCTATCGCCAAAATATTTAAGTTTAGTTTTAGGAGATGCTAACTATTTTGACTCGTGGGATCTAAGATTTCTCAGAGGTACGTAAAAGTAGTATGTGTGATTCACGACTTTTCTTCCCTAATACGCTTCAACAGTCGTAACGTCACTTCCCTCGTAATGACGCATTGTAACTTAGTAACTGGCTCTAAACTATCGGAACAATGGCGGACGCCCTTATGAAATATTTCTCCGACAAGCATAAAAGCGTATCCAGAGAAAAAAACCCATAAATCTGATCATGTTTTGACTTTTACACATTCTGATCACAAGACATATAAAAAGTTCTAGCCAGCATGAAGAGTAAAAAGTACCGATTTTCTTTGTTTAGAACCACGATGGCCGCCGTTGCTGGGCGACGTGACATCAGACTATTGAATCCAATTGAGTAGTAGGTTGTATTCAGTTGTGCAAAAAATAGGATAATTTATTGATTTCACGACCAGTACTAACGACAACTCGCTTTAAATCACGTGAGTGTGAAGTTTGTACGTGTTTAGATGCATTGCGCTTGACTCAAAAACTCACAACAATGCCATCCGGAAATATAACGACCAACATACAAAATTGTGTGTAACCTGAACGTTTATAGTTAATACCGTTAAATGAGAATTACTCATAACCATTGGATGGCAAAAAAAAAACAAAACAACAAAACAATAACAAACAAACAAACAAACAAACAAACAAAAAAATCAATAACAAAAACCTGAGTGACGTCAACTTCATTCTATCTATAATATGTCCACTATATTATAATTGTATTTCATGTTGGCTTCAGTGTGAACAAAAATGAATTTCCTTATCTTTGGACAATACATTTCTTTTATTGTTATATTATTGATCGCTGCCTTCTATTGCTATGTAATTTTAGGGAAGTGTCGGCGATGTTTTAACGAAGGTTACGGTTGAAAAACATAATTAACCTCATAATGGTCGCCCTGTAACACTTAGGTCCAGAATATATTATTATTATTATGATGCCAAACGATAATTGATTTAATTAAAACAATGCATGTAACATGGTTGTGTTATTGACCAGTGACTTCTTATATATACTATCAGTAGACAATGTTATTGACCCATGTTCATGTCGGTGTAATTGACGGTTACGAAGCGTTAATCAATCAGAATATTCCCTGCCATTTAACTTGCTCCCTCCCCTTGGCTATTTATTTCCAGTCAATGGAAGGCTTGGCAAACATTCCTTCTTTCCTTAGCTACCCATTGTACATGCAAAATAAATTGATCAGTCCCACAGTTTGTGAGTATTTATCACTATAGATAGAAGGAAGTTGACGTCACTCAGGTCTTTGTTATTGTTTTTTTTTTGCCACCCACGCATATGAGTTATTCTCACTTAACTGTATTATCCAGACTATAAAAGTTCATGGTTACACATCGTTTTGTGTTTTGATCCGTTATACTTCCGGATGGCAATGTTGTGAACTTCTCAGCCAAGCGCATACTATATATAGGTTTGTCACAACCCTTGCAAACAATAAACATTATGAGGGATTTTTTATTTTCAATCGTGCATACAAAAAGACTTAAAAAAAAGAAACGATGATAATAATAATTGTACAATCTTGTTGTTACAGATAGATTAAAAGAATCCATGGGGGGTGTGGGGGGGTGGGGGGGGGTGGGGGGGGGGGGGTGGGGGGGGTGTGGGGGGGGGGGGGAATGACTTAATATCGATTTGTAGAGTTTGGTCACATACACTGAAGTAGCAAGCGATTATTACACTGCGGGCATTTATTCTACCCGTAAATAAAGAGGTGTGAAAATCTTCTGGAAGATGAATTTTATAACGATCTTCTTACATGCGAGATTTTTAACCAATAGAAGTTTACCGTTTTGATACGTCAATTTAAAATCAGCCATTTCTATCATCGTATGGATTGTACTTTATATATATATATATATATATATATATATATATATATATATATATATATATATATATAATATATATATATATATATATATATATATATATATATATATATATATATATATATATAATATATATATATATATATATATATATATATATATATAAAATATATATATATATATATATATATATATATATATATATATATATATATATATATAAAGTGAAGTGTATAAAACTCATATGTAATGATTACTCTCAACCAAAGCGTTCTTATTTGCAGGTCGATAACCCAAATGTTTATGAGCTCATAATTGTAATGGAAATACTCTCAAACCAATGCAAATTATTGTCCATTTCAACAAGGTTGAATCAAGCCCATAATTGATTGCGTTCGGTTATTAAAAAACAAACAAACAACCCCCCCCAACCCCCCCCCCCCCCTCTAAAACTTGACCTTTTATATAGCGCAATATCTACTAAATGTGCTCAAAGAACTTTACAAAGGGTCCCTGATCAACAGCAACACGTAATATGTAGAACGAAACGTGACGCTTGTTAGGCGATATTACAATTTTTCGTACAGAGACAACGCTGTTAATGGCCAGATACTCATTTTACACCCGAGTACGGTGAAAGAATGGGAGTAAAGAATCTTTTTCCTAGCACTCAACTATGCGCCGAGCGAGGCTCGAACCTAGGACCTTCTGATCCGAAAGCGTATGTCATACTACTAGTTCACATAGCCGCACAAACAGACTTGTAAATATGTGCGCCTATGTCCAAACAAATAATATGAATTGTCGTTACTTTATCAGATCTTATCACTTACCGTCATGTCAACCATAATTTTTAAAAAGATTAAACTAAAACACTTGACACACAATCTAACATTGTTGTCTTTAACAACCCAGCTTTTTCCCTATCAGTCGTCAGTCCTGTGTTGTTCTAGTCTCTAACTGGGTGTCTACCTCCCATAGTGGGCAGGGAGGTACTTACTGTGTCTTTTATCCCCCTGTATCAGTTTTCTAACTTGCTTTCTGTCCTTGACTTGGAAAAAGATTACTTGGTTTTGTCCTGGCCTTGGCCGAATACCCTGGCTGAGAGGGAAACAGTCGATTGTATAATTATAGTTTTGGGAGATGATATTTTTTTCCTTGTAAATCACCTCTCTGTTATGTATTGTTATTTTTTTATTTGTAATATATGATTTGTAAATATTTGAGTGTATTCCTCTTAGTGGGATCTTGTGCTGATGTCTGGTAAGACTTTTAAGTGATCTCAAACTAAGTACTTTGATAGTGTGCTCTTGCAATCTACATCTGTTTCCTATTTGAACCAATTCCCCTTTGTCTTACCTTTTCTCGTGTGCTTTAATTGTAATTCTAGAACTTTTTACTCTCCCATTTTCTTCCTTTTTACTGGCGCTGATATAACCTTAATGTGTTGCAAGCGCCGTAAAACCCTTAAAAACAAAACAACAAACATTCTAGTCTCTAACGGTGTACTTACTGTATTCTATATTATATTATCCACCGTTTGATGTAATCCTTTGACACATAGAAACAGAAACACAAGTCAGTCAGAGTCAGTGTCATGTCGCCTTCCTTCCCCACACTGGAAATAGTAACCGACAATGTTGTAGGATAGGAGGAGATCAACAAACCATTTAGTTACAATGTTGACACATTGCTTATACTAATGCCAATTGCCAATACCTGAGACAAGTAGTTGTAGAAGTATCTCATATGCCTACTGCTTCTTCTTATCGATGGCATTTAATACATAGATAGACCCACCTGTAGAAGTATCTAGTGTGCCTTCTGCTTCTTCTTATCCTTGGCATTTAATACATAGATAGACAGACCACCCCATGTCTTAAACTTAAAACGCTCTCTACCCTACACACGTCAAATAATGAAGCGACAGTGACAGAGTGTTTATGTACGAGTCAAAGACTAGCTTTCTCTCTCTCTCTCTCTCTCTCCCCCCCCCCCCGGCCCCCCTCGCACTCCATTTCTATTCCATGCTTCTTCTTCCCACCCCCCCCCCCTCACCTCCCCTCCCTTACCCCACCCCATCGTTCTTGGTCCATGGTTCCAGTTCCAGGTTCCTGGTACCAATCAATGGTGCTTGGTGAATAGCGGTGATCACCGTGTGGCCAAATGATCACCTCATGAGGGAGGGCTTAATGAAATGAATGATCGGGGAAATCTATAACTATAAATACTGTGTCTACTATTCAAAAAGGATTGTATCGATAGAAATTGTCAATTATTGTGACCGATCTCCTCAAATTAGTGCTCTGTTGGGTTTATCCATGTGCTTGAAATAGAGCCGAAATAAATGCCCTCATTGTAGATAGTGACTTATGTTTCCTATACTTAAACCCCCCCCCCCAAAAAAAAAAAAAAAAAAAAAAAACCGAAAAAAAAAAATACCCCAAGCAACTCCCATCAAAATATGAAACAAAAAAACAACAACAAAAAAAAACAAAACAAACAAAATACAAAAACAAAACAAAAACAAAACAACAAACAAAATAAAAACCAAAGCAAAACAAACAAAAAAAGCAACCCCCCCCCCCCCAAAAAAAAAAAGAAAAAAAAAAAAAGAAAAACCCAACAAAACAAAACCAAAAAACAAAAAAACAAAAACAAAAACAAAAGCAAAAGAAAACAAACAAAGGGGGGGGGGGGGAGGGGGGGGAGGGGGGGAGAGTAAAGGAAAGAAACTCAAATTTTCTGACAATTTGACTTTATACTCAGATTTCTTCATGATGTTTATTCCGACTTAATACCAGATTAAATCAGTAGCTCACATTTTTACTTTACCTCTCTTCTTTTATTCAAGTTTTCTTGTCATACCGCTGTTATCGAAATAAAAAAAATGGAGGGGGGGGGGGGGGGCACTGGTAAGCGCACCTAAACTTTAAATATCAATGAAATGCTTTTTTTTGTTTGTTAATGAAATGAACTTTAACTGTCCAACTGGTGTGTATTCAAATCATTCCAAATCAAAATGTAATATCATTCATTAGATAACAATGTATTGGCTATTATTTTAATAATGGGCCATTAACCTTAAAGTTCTATTTCAATCATGGTGATTATGAGTCATTTTATCCGTTATTGATTTTCAGAACACATTGAATATATTTATTTGATACCATGTTTTCTGTTTGTGTCACTTAAAAAAATATAAGAAAATGAAAAAATACAAAAAAAAAAAAAAAAAAAAAAAAAAAAAAAAAAAAAAAACCCAAACAAACAAAAAATAAAAATAAAAACAAAATCAAAAACGAAAAAAACCCAACCCCCCGCCTTAAAAACAACAAAGAAAATAACCAAAAGTTGAAAAAATGTTAATTGTTAAACAGTTTCAGTATGTACTTACACGAATATCTATATGGAATTGATCGATTTTTCGAATAGTGTGGAATAGAAAGCACCGTATTAGTTTTAGTATTAGGTAGCCCTGAGGACTTTGCTGTGCGGTTGTGGTGGTAGTTTGGGGCGGGGGAGGGGGGGGGGGAGGAGGGGGGGAGGGGAGGGGGGGGGGGGAGGAGGAGGGGGAGGGGAGGGGGGGAGAGGAGAGGGAGCATGTCATTGTACAGACTTCTATCCTGATAGTTTGTGATAGGGATATATGAGAATGGACACCTTGTATCCATTAGGGAGGCCACTCGGTGTATATAAATGTGTATATCAATCAATGATATAACGCTGGTAATAGGTAGGTAAGTGTATTCCAATGTCAATAGAAATCACCCATCGATCCTTCATTCCGTCTACTCGATCAATTATATATAGTTGTAACCCCCCGTCTCTAAGCGGTATTATATGCCAGGTTGTACCTGATACTTAAAATCGAATTTTTTTTTAAAGCGTTATTTATAACATTCGAGTTAAAACGATTGTCCTTTTCTTTTGTTGAGAGCTTTTATATGTAGCGTAATATCCACTAAACCTGTTCAAAGCGCTTTACAAAGGGTCCCTGACCAACAGCAACGCGTAAAATATAGCACATGACGACGGCTGTTAGGCAATATTACAATTTTTCCGACAGAGACAACGCTGTTAACGGCCAGGTACTCATTTTACACCAGAGTACGGTGAGAGAATGTGAGTAAAGAGCCTTTTCCAAGGACTCAACTATGCGCCGAGCGAGGCTCGAATCCAGGACCTGTCGATCCAAAAGCGAGTGTCATACCACTAGACCACATAGTCGAAATTATTGACGAGATTGGGATTTGTTGTTTTTTAAAAAAAAAATCGTTATTAGCCAGTGAATTGCCGTACTCTAGGAAAAAAAATGGCCAGAAATGTCGTCCTCCTTCAAATATCGATCAATTTAAATGACCCTCATCTTGAAGAAAACTCTCAAACCTGGGACCTCGTGAAATGCCGTTATTCTGACAATTTTGACTTTAATCTTGATGTTCGTAATCTAATTAATTCCGAAATATTGTTATAGTGAATGACATAATCAGTCGAATGGTGAAAAGTTTTGAACTAAAATTTTGCCATGTTTAAATTAAAATCATGAATGAGTTTTTTTCACAAATGATTAAATCAACCCTTTTTGTACATCTTCGTGAAATATCAAAGCTTAATTTCACTTCTAGATATTTTTTTAAGCTAGTCAAGTTGAAAAAGTATGAACTTCGAGAAAGAGTTGCTGGATACCTTTCCCATACATCTGACCATAACTTCCATGAAAAATCACCCGATTTATTTCAAATAAAGATTAAAATGGTCTAGTGAGCATATTCTTTCAGAAAATGCTAAAATAATGGAAATCCAAAATTGTCACCTTCCGACTGATTATCTCTCTCCTTACCAGCCATTTTCAGGATTTTCCCCAAATTTTCACACCCAACTAACACAAAAATATATTTTTTATCACTCAAGAACAATAACAGTAAAGTTCTTGCGATACATAATTTCTTTAGCAAAACATGCTCTCCAACACACTGTTCATTATCTGAACATTTTATGATGTACAAGGGACATTTGAATAGGAAAAATGTTTGTTGTATCGTAACGGATGGGACGATTTTCCTGTAGTTGGTCAGGAAATGGTTAAAACACTGACACATATTACCAGATTGACTCGTTGGGTCACAGTTTCCCCTTCAACGGTCGGTATGAATTTCTTTCATTGCTCAGAGCCTCAAATCGAATCGAACCGACTTCAACAAGGAGGGAGAAACGTTTTGGTGACAGTCGCATCGTTGTTTCTGGTCTCCTGGTGAAAACAGTTTCAGGGCACTGTTAAAAGCCAAATGCCCGCAAAAAAGAGTTGAGCTTTTATGTAGCGCGATATCCACCAAACGTGCGCAAAGCGCTTTACAAGGGGCCCCTGACCAACAGCAACACTTAACATGTAGGACAAGACAAGATAACACTATATGCGTTTTCTCCACTCTGATGCATTGATGCTGTCTGTCTCTTTGTACTTTGTTTAACAATACAAAATTTCAGTTGTTTTTCTTTTAATGTAACAACAGCTGTCATTATGTGAAATCGACTCATTACGACCCGGGCTCTATGTTTAGCCGTGACAGAGAAGTTCAAACATTACCAACCTCAAATAATTGGGGTACGGTCACATACACATGCTAAATCCATAAAGTCTGAGAGTTTGATAAGCTTATTACCAATATAATATTTATTCCAATCTTTCTAATAAAGACATTATTGACACTATACATACATGACGTAGATAGGAAGCTATACATATATAAACATCGATGTGATTAAACAAGGCCAGGGGTAGAAGAAAAATAGATTAAAATTACTATAGATAGAGAGAGAGAGAGAGAGAGAGAGAGAGAGAGAGAGAGAGAGAGAGAGAGAGAGAGAGAGAGAGAGAGAGAGAGAGAGAGAGAGAGAGATTATTTATATATCTTTTTCTGAGCCGTACTGGTCGTATCCATTTGATATCGAGATTGTCTCTTGTGTGGATTTGTTGATCTGGAGATCGGGTTGGCAAATCGGACACTTCTACTGCGTTGCTTGTTGCTTTTTGTAGTTCTCTCCACCTTCAGGCTGGACGGCTTGAGAACCAGTTCAGAGTCGGAACTGTACTCGTTCCCGTGGTGTTTGTGTGTATCGTATGCCGTTGTATGTGATAATATATTTGTATTAGAACGTAGCGGCGACTGACCCTTCTCGGGTCCCCGAGATACCCGCTCGCTGCTAAAACTTCTATAGGGATGGCCAAGTTGGACATATCGCTCTACTTGCTGACGTTTGACACTGTCCTGGGTAGAGTATCCGTTGTAACGGTTTGCCAGTAGAAATAGTCCTTGTTTGTCCGGTATGTTTGAATCGTTCATCTTAGAATGGTCGTAAGCTGGATTTTGTACGGCGATTTGACTTTTTGCGCTGCCAAGAGATTTGTTCGGCATCGTTGCAGGGCTTCTGTCTCTAGTTTTGGTGTTGTGGATCACGTCATAACTGGTTTGTAAACTATTTTTGCCAGAGGTTGAGGAGGGCGAGGAATCCCTACTACTGATGTTGTTGTACGGTCGACCTCCGGCAGTTTTGGTTGAGTTGTGAGAGTTATACCCCGTGGATGAGTTGGTCGTCGAAGTCCCCAATTCTCTTCCACTTTGCTTGTTGTTGTCTCTCACGTTTTGGCCACTACGGTTTGCGATCAATCTCTGCACACGGGTTTGTAAATCTGCACGCGTCACTCGGTTTTGCGCCTTTGGTATGGGATACTTCGATTGCTGAGACACGGCTGTCGGTAAATCCTCCACGCTCAACTGCCTGGGCTGTACATCCGAGTTTAGACTTGACGTGGACGTGGAGGTCATCTCCTCACGACTGACGGCCATCGGGATGCTTTCCTCACTGGCGTATCTTCGGAGTTTGGTCGGACCTTGATTGACGTCACATTTCACGTTAAACTGTGCAGTCTTATTGCTATTGCTACAGCTCTCTTTCTCTGTAATTCCTCGTTCGCTCTCACCATCGAAACTCCCACGCTT
The DNA here is from genome assembly GCF_034508935.2 of Berghia stephanieae. Classification (NCBI taxonomy): domain Eukaryota; kingdom Metazoa; phylum Mollusca; class Gastropoda; order Nudibranchia; family Aeolidiidae; genus Berghia; species Berghia stephanieae. The sequence goes on along the minus strand of NC_088370.1, from coordinate 34,123,236 downwards.
TCCTTTGTTATTGATTCTATATTTAGACGGACTGTCGGCCCTGTCCTCGGATTGTTGGCTCTTTGTTAGAGGGATTGTCTTCTCCTCGAAATGGACCGGCTCTGCTCTGTAAACATGGACTCCATGATTTCCATTAGCATGGTGACTATGAGGATTGGTATGGGGATGCGTTCCATTTCTAGGGGCTTTGTCAGCGGACTGCTGCGGTCCGCTGTTTTTATCGGTAGACACGCCGGTGATCGTTGCATTGCTGATGCTGGAAGCGGTTAAAGGTGGTTTGATTTCATCGGATACCGCGTTGTTGTTATGTGTGGTATCTGCGTGGAGGCGTCGACAATCTTCCCCATCCTCCATCATTGGACTGTCTGCTGGGTAGGGGAACGTGTATCTGAAACAAAATTAATACCATAATAATAATACAGTAGACTCGTATGGATATTGTAACCGTAAAGCAGATGACCCATCCATCGTTAACTCAGCCTGACACTGACCCAAAAATGACATCAAAAGACAAGTCTTTGACCACAAAAAACAAAAACAAATCGTGAGTTGTATTCAATAGATCAACCAACGGAGTCACTTGTTTCCTTGAGCTTTACTAACGACAACTCAAACCTCAAAATGACGTCAAACTGTAAGTCCTAGTGGATTCTAGTGTCCGGCTATATAGATAGTATGCGCTTGGCTAAGAAGCTCATAACATTGCCATCCGGAAGTATAACGGACCAACACACAAAACTGTGTGTATCCATGAACGTTTATTGTCAGGTTAATACAGTTCAGTGAGCATTACTCATAAACGCGGATGGCAAAAAACAATAACAAAGACCTGAGTGACGTCATCTTTGAACTATCTATAAGTTAACGATGGCTACGATGTGACCTGACCCATCCTTATTCTCCGTTTAGTCTCTAGTGTGCTATGGACCCGTCTCATCAAAACGGATTTATATCGGGTGATTTGGATGCTGCAAATTCAATTTATAGAATAAAATAGGGAGTCGGGTACTCTTTTCACACTGTCTGTAATATGATGAGAGAATATGAGAAAAGGGCCTTTTTTAAGGGCTTAGCTATGCGTCACCAAAATCGTCACTCAAACCAGGGAGTTGCTGTTCCGCAGTTGGGATCATACCTTCCCCCCTCAAAAAACAAAACAAAACCAAAACAAAACAAAAAACAAACTAAAAAAAAACAAAACAACAAACAACAAAAACACCCCCAACAAACAAACACACACACACACACACACACACACACACACACACACGCACACAACATAAACCAAACACACAAGGCCGTTCTTTATTACTCTATGGATATTTTCCACCGGAAGTCGATCTAACCCCAATGTGAAGCCTGTATAAAATTTCAATTTGTGACAACTCTAATGGCCTATCATTAATTCTGACTTGATTTATTCAAGTCATCACTCAAAATAACATTGTGAAAAGAACTTAAAGCAGACGTTGGCCGAGGAAATTGGTCGGCAAAATGGTTGTAACATAAAGAATAATAAAATATTTTCATCTCTCTCTCTCTCTCTCTCTCTCTCTCTCTCTCTCTCCCTCTCTCACCCCCTCTTTCTCTCTCTCTCTCTCCATCTCCTTTCCCCCCTCTCTCTTTTCCTCCCACCTCCTATTCACGTTTTATTTGACAATCGTGAGCCAACATTTGATGTCACAATTAGATTAGAGCTATTGTTGAATGGTGAAAACAATAATTTGATTAATGACCACACACCAGAGGTCGTCTCCTCCATAAATCGATATTGTCTTAAAACAACAGCCAAGTTCAATGTTGTTAATGTTAATTTCTCCATTATCAAATCGAGGGTCTCAATCGCTCAATTAATTGGTAAATCACTCATCTTACAAGCAAATGGTAGAGGTGAATTTTTGAAATTTATTTCAAATAAGATAATAAATGAAATTCCCTTTATTCATCCTATAGGGGAAATTTGTCTCTAGTGTCTATTCCAATGGAAGACTGGAATAACCAGGCGTCAGCAGCAGTGCAGCGCTACAAATTGAGCTAGGGCGAGGTAACTTGATCAAGGCCACACAACGCAGCGGCGGGTGATCGAACTCGGTACCTTTCGGGTACGAATCAAGACAAGACCCGAAACTCAGTGAATGTGAACAACCACCTCAAATTGGTATTATGTTGGAGTGATAAATATCTATGCCAAAAAATAAATTACAGTCATTTGCTTGACAAGAAATGAGAAATATCAGTTTTTACGCACTCTTGTTAAGTTCTCACCCTTCCTCGCGTCATGGTTTGATGCCGTCGTTAGGCATTCTATGAAGGAATATAGATAATCAATCAAACAAACATCTGATGTCAACAGCAAGTATCCTTCTTGCCCAAAATTAGCCAGGTTGCAGTTTAAGAATATATTTAATTGTGTTCACAAGAGTATAAATTTTACTTAAAGCTTCCTGTTGCAGACTATGTAGAAACGGTATGGGCTGCCTGAAGCCTGTGATAGTGAAAAGTCTAACGGAAGAGTGAAAATAGAGAGGCTTCGTCTTGGAACAATACAATGGACGTTTCGGGTACAAACCCTTCGTCAGTACAACAATACACAAATTAACATGGAAAGCGAGGACGAGAGACGCATGCGCACAACCAACATGACGTTCTCTCTCCAATAACTTTTCCGCCGGTGACGTCACAGACTATGGGTGACGTCCAATCAAGGGACGCTACTCTTTCGCTCATCTCATTCCTTATATCGTTTATGAGGACATGGGTGATATAATTTACCTCAGATGGACACTCTGCCTCTGTCTTAGTTGTGCCTCCTGAGGCGACATGGAGCTGGGCAGACGTTTGAGGATGTTCTCTAGCTCATCTTCCAGTCTTCGGACACGCCGCTTTAGATTCTCACGCTCGTCTTTTAGTTTGCTTATCATCTAATGGTGGATGAAAATGAAAATGAAATAAGTAGGCCTACATGAATACACATATCGCAAAACTCACTAAATTTGCTGAAAACGCTACAACGGATGTCAGACCAACAGCATCACTGATCACGTGTGATGTCAGACCAACAGCATCACTGATCATGTGCGATATGACATCTAGTCGCCCAAGTCTAAGTGTTACTATGCTTTTTTTTTATTACACAAGCACCGCTGTTACGGGTCAGATATCCATTTTATTTTACTTGACTATGATAAGAAAATATATGAGTTAAAAACATTAAAAAAAAACTCAACTCAGCGCCATCAAAAACAGGAGTCGACATTTCGACTTTCAGTTTCCTTTTTTTTCAAGTACCAAGTCTTGACCAGACATAGATGATCATGGTACGCCATTCATCTCTCTGATCAGATAGCCTAAAAAACACTAATATTACTCTTCTCTTTCTTTGTCACCCAGCTGTATAAACTATTCAGGTTACTAACCGAGTTTATTACTGCAGGATTATAGAGCGCATTGTATTGAACATTAATTTACAAGATTGTTTGGCGCTGTTTTTACCTTTCTTTCTATCTTATGTTTTCAAAAATGATACATTGAATGCCATTATGAGCTACTTTTGCCCTGTTGGGTACAACATAACTATTGGATTAACTTCAAAACTAGAAATTAGAATAATCTTCTTCTTATATATCTCCTCCTCCTCCATCTCCTCTTCCCTCTCAAACTCTCCTCTTCCTTAGATTAATAAATAAGCTTCAATTTAATATACGAAAACAGATAAAAGGGACATTTCGGGTTTCCAATTTATCAGCAAAACAGGATGAATGAAACACTACAGACGAATGAGATAATGTGGTAGTGTTTATTCATCTTTACAATGCCGCTACCTTATTATCTCATTCGTCTGTAGCTTCATCCATCCTGCTTTGTTGGTAAAATGGGAAACCCGAAACGTCCATTTTTCTGTTTTCGTATATTAAATCGAAGCTTAAATTCAATTTCACATTGTTATTTATTTCTTCGAGCTTCGAGCAGCAACATTTACATTTGATTAAATGAAATAGTTCAAACCTGCTTATCCAGTTCCTCAGTGGACATCAGACGCTTTTCACGGTGAACCAGACGATCTATGAGGTCAGGCAAGCTCTGGGAATATTTATCCGTCTCGTCAAACTTGTTCCAACAGTTGAGGAATAAATTGTCCAGGTTCTTTGTACGGGCTAGAAGCTCTTTCGCCTGAAATTGGGTTACAAAGTTATGGATAAGCTTAGCAATGTATGTAACAATACATGTTTATATAGGACAGTCACACTAGAAACATTTGTCTGTGTCGCCAAACTTGTTCCAACAGTTGAGTAATAAATTGTTCAGGTTCTTTGTACGGGCTAGCAGCTCTTTCGCCTGAAATTGGGTGACAAAGTTATGGATGAACTTAACAATGTATATAGCTATGCATATTTATATAGGACAGGCACTCCGGAAACATTTGTCTGTGTCGCCAAACTTTTTCGAACAGTGGAGGACTAGATTTTCCATGTTCTTGATTGCGAATGTATGTATGAACTTAGAACAAATAAATATGCACATTTATAACATAAATAAATAAATAACATTCCTTTTATTCATCCCCAAGGGGAAATTTGTCTTTAGGGTCTATTCCAAGGGAAAACTGGAATAACCCAGGCGTCATCCGCAGTACAGCGCGTAAAGTGAGCTAAGGCGAGGTGACTTGCTCAAGGCCACACAACTAGGCGGGTAGTCGAACTGGGTACATTTTGGGTACGAAGCAAAGACCGTACCGCTGAACCACGCTGCCCTATAGAGGTCGCTTACACGATTTCACAATGCTGGATACTTTTCTCAACAATTGATTTCCTCAACAGGCCACATGGAACCAAATTTCCATCTCATACAGCACAAGCCGTGTGTTAGGTATCCTTATTTTACCAGCACTCTATAGTCAGTTATTGATTCACAGCGCCGACACTAACGTTTTTCAATCGCCAATCATAATTTACTGGTCACTGACCTCATTCAAAATCGCTCGCATTTATTTTTAGGCGAGGCATTGTTCCAATTACCCGTCAAACCACAACTTAATCCCGAGTAAATGCCTATCAAAAAGTTAAACCGAAATTCAAGGAAATAAGTTATTTCTTGACGTATATGAATAATGGTACGATTCGGTAGTTTACCTTCAAATCGGAAGGTCACGCGTTCGAATACAGTTGATAACTTGGGGATTGTAATGTTCTTGTGGCTTACAGTCCAATCTGAGATGGACCTTAAAATGGGAAGCACATTATATATAATAATAAACTTAAGTTTACTGGAAAGGGCGTGTAACAATAATTAAATTATTTTGAATGACTGGCCATCAAGGGATATTACTCATGAGACTACATGTCAACTATTAAAAAGTTGTCTCCCCTGTGTAATAAAAATTAAAGTAAACACCCCCCCCCCCCAAAAAAAAAACAAAAAACAACAAAAAACAACAAAAAACAAAACAAACAAAACAAAACAATTTTGCTTTGTGGGGGTGTCATCTACTGACAAGAACATGCCTCGAATATTTCAATGTGATGTAACGTGACAATACAGGAAAATCTCACAATACACACACTCCCTTTATCCCTTTAACCCTCTCCTTACCAACCAAAGAAAGATCGACACATTCGTAACGATACAACCAACAGTTTTATCATTCTGATTTCTTTTGTACATCACCAAATAAAAGTAAAGAAACATGTTTTATTACAGCAATAAAAAACATGGCACTGTGCAGTAGTGTCCATTTTAGCTATCAATTTTGTGTATAGAATGTACTTGTTGCTTTCTGTTTGAATAAGAAAAATCTTTTTTTTTGTGTGTGTTCTGTGAATGTTGAGTTTTGGGAAAAGTCTGAAAATGGCTGGTAAGGAGAGAGTTAACCCGCTGTACCACCAAATTCGCCCACAAGACCAATTTTATGGCAAATCAGATTCACTTAAGAGTATTTGGAGAGATATGGCGAATCGCTATTTGTTCACTATATTTTGGGGAACGCTACAACCACATGGTGCTAGAAAAGTAGGTATCCGAAAAAGGTCTTTATTAGATTGTTCATTTGAAGTAATTGAACGGGGTGCTTGAAACTTGACATGAAGGTCAACTCACCTCTTTGTGAATCAGACCAAAGCTTAGAGAATCTTCTTGTTCGTCATAATCCACACCATGAAGATAGACAGCCAACTCGTCAAACATCTCCCTTACGTCCAGTGAACACGTGTCCGTCTGGGTTTCTTTAGTAGAATGAAACTCTCTTTGTCGACGAGACCTGGACGTAAGAAGCAGAATGAGCTATAAACTCCATAAAGGTGATAGTATCTATATAAAGTAGTACCTTGAAGTACTACTTTATGTTTAAATAACAATTTGAAATTGATTGTAAGCTTCAATTTAATATACGAAAACGGATAAAATGGACTACAGACGAATGAGATAATGTGATAATGACATTATCTCATTCGTATGTAGTGTTTCATTCATCCTGTTTTGTTGATAAAGGGGAAATCCTAAACGTCCATTTATGTTATCGTATATTAAATTGAAGCTTACATTCAATTTCACATTGTTATTTATTTCTTCGAGCTTCGAGCAGCACCAATTATATTACTTTACGTTTAACATTATAAGTCCCTACAAATAGCTTCTTTCATCGTAGTACTGTTTTAAAAGTTGGGCATCCAAACAAACACTGTATGTCCTATTGATGGTAAGCACAACTTTGTAAATCATTTGTGGCATGTGTTTGGAAATCAATTGCTGGATACCTTTTCCATTCATCAGACCATAATTTCATGAAAAACCACCAATTTACTTCAAGTAAGGATTAAAATTCTCTGGGGAGCATATTTTTTCAGAAAATGAAAAAAAAAAATGCAAATCGAAAATCTTCACCTTTCGACTGATTATGTCATGCACTGATACATTCAAAGTCATTAACGGATGTTCATAATCTGACAGGTCCACAATTTCTGATGGTCTTTTTGTATTGAATATAGGTATGGTCCCCCCCCCCCCCCCCTCATGTTACTTACACTACATCAGCCATCCCGTAAGAGGTCGACTAGAAATGGCTCGCCATTCTCCCCGGACTCGTAGGTACCAGTCTATTGCATTTTTCACTTGCCATCCCAGTCCTTGATGTCGTCGAACCATGATCTTGTGGGCGGCCTCTTGGCAGCTTGCTCTCTATTTTCTCTTAAATTAAGGATTTAATCATATCGGCTCATCGGCTATGTGGTCTAGTAGTATGACACTCGCTTTCGGATCGGAAGGTCCTGGGTTCGAGCCTCGAAATGATTCTTTACTCTCATTTTTTCACCGTACTCATGTGAAAAATGAGTACCTGATCATTAACAGAGTTGTCTCCGTCGGAAAAAAAAATTGTATTATCGCCTAACAGGCGTCATGTCCTGTTCTTTATGTTACGTGTTGCTGTTGGCCAGGGACTCTTTGTAAAGCGCTTTGCGCACGTTTAGCGGATATTGCGCTAGATAAAAGCTCAAAAGCTCAATTTTTTTTCGAATAACTAATGGTGTATTATTACAACATTGCATCCTCCTAATTCCTTACTCTAGCGGTGCTCTAAACTGCTGTCGCCTTCTCTCCCTCTGTAACTCATCGGCCATCCATTTCTCCACGCCCCTTTGTTCGGCTTCCGTCAGGTGATACAGGTTGGTGTGGACAAATTTGGTGGCTCGTTCTTTGATGTCTGGGTCAATGTGCAGTCTGGAGTGACCAAACCCTTCAATAGCCGCTGGAATAGAATGAATGCGACTTAACATCTAATGTTTATTCGTACATATTATGATTATAAAGATTTTTGCGATAAATGTCCATAGTTTTTACCATCCCCATTGATACGTACAATATTATCTCGTTCAACAGGCCACATGGAACACATTGTACAGTACACACATTAACATGAGCTTAAAAAAAATTGAGCTTTGTATAGCGCAATATCCATTAAATGTGCTCAAAGCGCTTTACAAGGGGTCCCGGGTCAACAGCAACATTTAACATGTAGGACGGGACATGACGCCTGTTAGGCGATATTACAATTATTCGGACAAAGACAACGCTGTTAACGACCAGGTACTCATTTTACACCCGAGTACGGTGAGAGAATGTGAGTAAAGAGCCTTTTCCAAGGACTCAACTATGCGCCGAGCGCGAGGCTCGAACCCAGGACCTTCCGATCCGAAAGCGAGTGTCATACCACTAGACCACATAGCCGCACAACATGCCTATAATATGGCATTCTTTGTTATCGACCATGGAACATAAATCAGAGGGACCCAAGGAGCAGTCTTGATGCACACTCACACTCGCACACACACACACACAAACACACACACGCGCGCGCACACACACAAGCATGTATACACGCACACGGACGCTCACACACAAAAACAATAACTGATGAACTAAAAAATCTTCGAGATGTTTTTCTGGGTCCCATTCATAGGGGATGTTACTCAATTATTTCAAATTTGAAAATTATTATGTTGGGTTATTTCCCTTCAGTATCGGAACCGCCCAATTCTCCCATGTTTGTTTACTGCCAAACCCGCGCATTTTTCTGTTTCCGACTTAGGCAAAGGTCTGTGGAGAGAGAGAGAGAGAGAGAGAGAGAGAGAGAGAGAGAGAGAGAGAGAGAGAGAGAGAGAGAGAGAGAGAGGGGGGGTCGTTATAATGTTTTAAGGCCCTATAACCTAACTACATATGGAACCACGACTGTAAGATTATCAAAAAATCGCTTTATTGTCTTTTAGAATCTCTATGATTCTAGAGTTTATGTTCCCATCTGGTAGAAATAAATATGAACACTTAAAACAACTTTCTACAGTGTTACTATGCTCAATTAGTTTGAAAATGCTTTATTTAATCTCACCAGAAGACCCTATGTAAGACAATTTTAGTTTCATAGAATGCGCTACCTGTAAGGTGTTGGGTATCCAATTGTACTTCCAATCTCCGTCACTGTCAGAAGCCGAGTTGAATGGACACTATATGAATTATCATGTTTAACTCACTCAACCCTAACACCGACTATATCCGTAGTTTACCCGGGGTTACTTTTATCCCATGCCTTTTTGCTACATTTTTATGAGACAGATTATAGGCGTAGTTAGTGTCAAAGCTAATGTTCTTAAATTTTACATGTTAATGGTCGTTGAATAAAACTATCTATACACATGCTCATTTTTAATACAGTTCTTTTTCCAATTTTGAAAAGTAGCAAAATCTGTAAGATTGAGTGAGTTAAGATGTTTTGCCTAGTTGGTGGTCATCTTAATCTAACGATGTATGAAATAAAGGTTTTCTGATCATACGGATAAAAAACTGTTTTGTATGTTTATTGTCAATTATTGACATTCGTTCTAAATTCCTCACCACTTTTGGCTACGGACGGATGGATGTTGATTTTGGCATCCCTGGTCCTTTCGTCATGGAGAGCTGCTTTCATCTTCTCCGACAACCACGGGTTGGTGATCTCCAGGATTTCCATCAGGGTGAAGAACGCTCTCGAGCTTTGAGAGGGTAAAGTCTCTAGGAGTTTTGTGGCGCGTTTCTCAAAATTGCTCTCTGCCTAGTGTGATGGAAATAGAATATTATGTTACGACTATCAATAACAATAACAATGTGAAGTTGAATGTAAGCTTCAATTTAATATATACGAAAACATAAAATGGACGTTTCGGGTTCCCCCTTTTTCAACAAAACAGGATGAATGAAACACTACAGACGAATGAGATAATGTGGTAGTGGCGTTGTTAAGATGAATATTGTTACGACTCTCAAGAGAATTTGAGAGATCTTTTTGCAAAGATTAAAAGAGTGATACAATACGATTGGTGGGTAAAACTCAAGATTTTTGGATAGGAGAAGCATCTTAGTTTTTTTTAAAATCTCCTAGTTGTTGTTAGCAACTCGGGGCAGAATGAAATTTCTATTGAACAAGCTACGGCTGCCTTTAGAAAATCATAGCCATGCAGACAAATTGAATATATTTTTTCAAAAAACAATACCTAATACTCTAATCATTATGTTTCTCATCATTATTGTAACTACTGTAGGGTTACACCGGTAGCGACTGTATATTTAAAGAGCAAAATCACCTCTAGCAAAAACTTACAGATATAGAAAACCATTACACATCTCTAGCTTTAAATTACGGAAACCGAAACCTGATAATACAAATCAAAATTTGAAAAATAAAAATAAAAGTAAAATTGAGCTTTATTTAGAGCAATATCCACAAAATGTGCTCAAAGCGCTTTATAAGGGGTCCCTGGTCAACAGCAACATTTAATATGTAGGACGGGACATGCCGCCTGTTAGGCGATATTACAATTTTTCTGACAAAGACAACGCTGTTAACGGTCAGGTACTCATTTTACACCTGAGTACGGTGAGAGAAAGTGAGTAAAGAGCCTTTTTCAAAGAACCCAGGACCTTCCGATCCGAAAGCGAGTGTCATACCACAAGACCACATAGCCGCACATAAAAACAAAACAAAACAAAACAAATTACAAGATAATACATAATCTAAATGATATAAATCCATCAATTTTGTTTACATTTTCCAAGATTACGTATACCAGTGGCGACAAATCTAAAATATATCTTCCAAGATTTCAGACCAAATTAAGACAGATTTCATTTATTATAGATCTACGTATAGTGAAAACATGGAATAGTCTCTGTTTTAACACCCCCAAAAAATTGCATGTTCTTTGAATCAATTTAAAATCTTAGTTCATAGGGAGTTAAAGTCTCTGAGATTTAAGTATGACTAATATGTTTTATTCTATTTTACAAAAAAAAAAAATAAATTAATAATTGATTACTTTTTGAGTTCAATTTGATTTAGTTGCTATCATTCTTATTTTATGTCATTAATATTTCATTGTACATTTAGGATTCATTCGATCATGACCAATTTTCAATTACCAGTTTTCTATGATAGTATTTTTCAATTTTACATTGCAGTATTGATATATTTTTCCTTACATTCAAAGTTGTGTAAAACTGTCTGTGAATGATACAATGCAAGCTATATTATGAGATTCTGTAATTATAAACTATTGTATTACACTTAAAGGATAATTCCTATTTATTAAGCCTGTTATAAGATAAGGTAAGGTAAGATACAGGGGTATTTTAATAAACACTATTGAAAATGTAAGTACTTGAAAATTGGCTATAACAAGAATAAATTGTTCAACATCCTGCAAATAGGATTCAGTACTCTGATGTCACGCCGCACGGCAACGGCGGCCATCTTGGTTCTAAACAAAGAAAATCATTACTTTTTATTCTTCATGCTGGCTAGAACTTTTCATATGCCTTGTGATCAGAATGTGTAAAAGTCAAAACAAGATCAAATTTATGTGTTTTTTTTTCCCTCTTGAAACGCTTTTATGCTCGACGGAGAAATATTTCATACGGGCGTCCGCCATTGTTCCGATAGTTTAGAGCCAGTGTTACTAAGTTACCATGCGTCATTAGGAAGGAAGTGACGTCACGACTGTTGAAGAGTATTGAGCGATTTCGGATTTCATCACATGATAGTACCAATCAAGACCACATACCGCACGTATGGGTCAGCGTTTATGTTAGGATGAACCATGATTAAAAGGGAATCTCAAGTTCAAGAGATTAGATATATGATTTTTAATTTTTGATTTTTCTTTTTCAAAAAATTATATAAATTGAACCCAAGTATTATATTTTTTAAAACTATAATTTCAATTTTCATTGTCTAAAATTTTTAATGTGCGGCTATAATGTGCTCTTGTGGTATGGCACTCGCTTTCGGATCGTAAAGTCCTAGGTTCGAGCCTCACTCGGCGCATAGTTGAGTACTTGGAAAAGGCTCTTTCCTCACATTCTCTCACCGTACTCGGGTGTGAAATGAGTACCCGGCCGATAACAGCGTTGTCTCTGTCCGCAAAACATTGTAATATCGCCTAACAGGCCTCATGTCCCGTCCTACATGTTAACTGTTGCTGTTGGCCAGGATCCCTTGTAAAGCGCTTTGAGCACGTTTAGTGGATATTGCGCTATATAAAAGCTTAAGTTTTATGTTTTTAATACCAAGCCGAAATAATTCCATTTTAACTGTTTTAGCGTCATTGGTCGGTCTTGAATCTGTTCTACTGGCCAATGGCCGGTCTTGAAAGGCAAAACTAATAATGTAATCCTATCGTACTTACTACAAAAGTACTATAAATTGAACCAATAGTATCATTTCTTTCATCAGAACATTCAGTTGGCCACAGGGAGGGGGGGTTGGGGGGGGATGTATTTTAATTGAGATTTTGCTCCGAATTTGAATGTCGCTTTGTGACACTTTGTCTTTGCTTGTCGTTCTCATGCTGCCTCTATCAGGTGTCAGCCCTTTTCGACGGAAATGCAAATATTAACAAATAGCCTCAGCGCTGAAAGAGTTAACTCACTCAATCCTAGAGATTTTTGCTACTTTTCAAAATTGGAAAAAAAAGTATTAAAAATGAGCATGTACGTGGATAGTTTTATTCAACTATCATTAACATGTAAAAACTACAAACATTAACTTTAATACTACGCCTGTAATTTGTCTCGGAAAAATGTAATAAATAGGCATGGGGTAAAAGTAACCCCGGGTACACTACGGATATAGACGGATATATATGTGCGGCTATGTGGTCTAGTGGTATGACACTCGCTTTCGGATCGGGAGGTCCTGGGTTCGAGCCTCGTGATCGGCGCATAGTTGAGTCCTTGGAAAAGGCTCTTCACTCACATTCTCTCACCGTACTCAGGTGTAAAATGAGTACCTGGCCGTTAACAGCGTTGTCTTTGTCCGAAAAATTGTAATATCGCCTAACAGGCGTCATGTCCCGTCCTACATGTTAAATGTTGCTGTTGACCAGGGACCCCTTGTAAAGCGCTTTGAGCACATTTAGTGGATATTGCGCTATATCAAGCTCAGTTCTCAAAAGAAAAAGCCATCAAGACCTAAAAACAAGGTCGCAAATGTGTCAAAAAATCTTTTTGACACATTGGAGGTTCAAGATGTGGAACCTGCAGCCCCCTCCACATCCACCTCCAAGGCGACCTCCACCCCCCCTCCTTCCCCAAACAAAAAAATTCTCCCCCTCATGGGCGTGGATGTTGGACCCACCCCCCATCTCCACTCCCGTGAGCCCTCTCTATCCCCCCAAAAACAAAACCCCACCCCTTCCCAGAATATGGAGCCACCAACACCAGTTGGGGGATCCACAGATCCCCCTGAGGGCCTCAAAGCCCCAAAAAATCTAAGAACCCAGAGGGACCTAAAAATCCCAAGGGTTCAAAAAAACTCAGCCCTAAAAAAACCGAGAGGCCCCCCACAGGGCCTCCTTCTCCTATGGAAGTCTCTCCTCCTAGGAGAATAAAAGTAAAAGGGTTGAAGGCAGGCATACTGCCTAACCTCCCCACAAAAAATTAGGATACCTAGTCAGACAAGATTAATTTCCTGGAACATCAGAGGGATCAGATCAAATAGAACAGAATTGGACCTCCTCCTCCAGAGGAATCCTGATGTAGTCTGTCTGCAGGAAACAAAATTACCAGCAGACGACTACACAGTAAAAGGATATACGGCCAATCATCTGATTCACTCTGATGGCCAGATAGCGTGTGGGGAGTTTCAATTCTCACGAAGAAGAGCACCCCCCACCGCTTGATACCAATAAAAACAAATCTTCAGGCAATAGCAGTGAGAGTGACATTGCACAGACCAATCACCATCTGCTCTGTGTACATCCCACCAGATCATCGCCTCCAGTCTGCCGAGCTAGAGGGAGTTCTAAACCAACTACCCCCTCCCTATGTGATAATGGGAGATTTCAATGCTCACAGTCCTCTCTGGGGAAACACAGACACAAACCAGAGGGGAAAGGCAGTGGAGGCTTTCATAATGAAAATGGATGTATACTTGGCAAACGGTCTCGAGGCAACACGGGTAAATATTCGCAATCTTACCACGTCTGCCATTGATCTCACTTTCTGTGATCCTACACTAGCCCCAGAGCTCTCCTGGACTGTGATCGATGACGATCACGGTTCTGACCATTTTCCAGTCTGCCTCGACATCACCCCGACTTCAAGGGCCCCACAGCCCAAACGTTGGAGTGTTCGGCGAGCAGATTGGGAAACTTTCTCACAGGAGTGTCACAGACTCCTTACGACAGAGGTGGACAGCTATGACAAATTCAAAATTATTTTAACAAATATCTGCAGCTCGACAATACCAACAACCTCTGGTAGACCGAGAAAACACAATCCCTGGTTTTCAGAGGAATGTCGAGCGGCCCTACGGGAGAAGAAAAAAGCATACAGGAAAGCGATGAGATTCCCAATCCCTGAGAATTTCGCAACATTTAGGAAACTACGAGCAAAGTGTAGGAAGATCTTCCGAGAAAACAAACGGAGATCCTTCCAAAACTTTGTCTCAAAAATAAATAGCCAGACACCCCTGAATAGGGTGTGGAGGATGTTACGGAAACTGAAGGGATCCGATAGTGATTCACTAAATCACTTGACACGTCCCGATGGATCCGTGGCTGAAACAGAACAAGAAATTGCCAACACTCTGGCCGGGAGGCTGGCGCACAGCTCCTCGTCTGCACACCACACACCACAATTTCTGCGCCATAAACAAAACGCAGAAAACACACCAATAAACTTTACATCTACAAACACTGAAGACTACAACAAACCATTTACACTTGAGGAGTTGGGTGCCTGCCTCCGTGACACAAATGTCACAGCACCGGGTCCTGACAACATCAGTTATGAAATACTCCAACATCTTCCACAAGATAGTCTGGTTGTCCTTTTGAATATCTATAACAAGATATGGACAACACAGACTTTTCCACCTAGTTGGAATCTGGCCACCGTGATTCCAATCCCAAAACCTGGGAAAGACCATTCGGACGCTTCAAACTACCGACCAATCTCCCTCACCAGCTGCCTATGCAAGCTGATGGAGAAAATGGTCAACAAGCGTCTGATGTTCTACTTGGAACACAACAACTCCCTCTCCGACCTCCAATGTGGCTTTCGAAAGAACAGATCAACTGTTGATCACCTTGTTCGACTAGAGAGCTTCATTCGTGAGGCCTTTGCCAAAGGTGAGCACTTGGTAGCAATCTTCTTTGACCTTGAGAAGGCCTTTGACACAACTTGGAAATTCGGAATCCTCAAAGATCTGCACAAACTTGGTCTACGAGGAAACCTTCCAATGTTTGTCAGAGCATTTTTAAACAACAGATCCTTTCAGGTCAAAGCAGGATCCACCTTTTCTGATCCATTTGATCAGGAAGAGGGAGTTCCACAGGGTAGCATTCTGTCTCCCATTCTGTTTGAGATTAAAATAAACTCAATAGTGAATGCAATGAGACAGAATGTTGACTGTTCCTTATATGTTGATGACTTTCTTGTATGCTATCGAAGTAAATCGAGTATGGACACCATTGAAAGACAGTTACAACTCCAACTAAACAAACTGTCGGAGTGGGCAAATCTCAATGGTTTCTCCTTCTCCCCATCAAAAACAGTAGCTGTCCACTTCTGCCGAAAACGCACCTGCATTAGACAGCCTGACCTTTATCTCAACAATTCCAGAATTGAGGTAAAGGACGAAGCCCGATTCCTGGGTTTGATCTTTGATAGGAAACTAAATTTCCTCGCCCATATCAAAGATCTCAGACTGCGATGCATGAAAGCAATGAGAATAATGAGAGTTCTGTCGAGCATGGAATGGGGTTCGGACACAAACACTCTTCTAAAGATATACCGAACCCTTATTCGATCAAAACTGGACTACGCATCTTTTGTATACGGCTCTGCAAAACCATCCTACTTAGGCATGCTGGACCCAATTCATCATCAGGGACTGCGCTTGGCACTCGGGGCTTTCCGCACTTCTCCAGTGGCAAGCCTTTATGCTGAGGCAGATGAGCCACCTCTCCATCTCAGGAGGAAAAAACTGGCTCTCCAGTATGTTACTAAGGTCACATCGCTGCACGACAACCCAGCACACAAACATGTACACTACACGGATAGGACACTAGAAGAAAAATTTCGCAAGCACCCAAAAATGACACCACCATTAGGTTGCAGAATAAAAAAAGACATCGCAGACATGAACATCAGTCTAGATAGGATACATCCATACGTCCAGGCAAAGACACCACCATGGTCCATACATAGACCAAACATAAATTTGGACCTAACAAAACTGGAAAAATCACAAACAGACCCACATATTTACAAACAGACACTAAAAGCAATATTACAAACATACAAAAACCATACTCACATATTTACGGATGGTTCAAAGAGCGCAGATGCAGTAGGATGTGCCTATCACTCATCGGAAGGCACAGGATCACTTCGCCTGGATAGAAATGTTTCGATCTTTACAGCTGAATCGAGAGCAATCCTAAATGCTCTCCGTTTGGCTGAGAGATCGAATAAAAATAAATTCTTGATCTTGTCTGACTCGCTGTCCGTACTTAAGGGGATCTCAAATTTTTATTGCACCGATCCAAGACTCATAAGTATCTTGGAAGGTGCAAATAAATTATTTATTAAGAAAAAGAAAGTTTGTTTTCTCTGGGTACCTAGTCATGTGGGTATCCAGGGGAACGAAGAAGCGGATCGACTGGCAAAAGAGGCGGTGAGCCAAGAATTACAAGAGGGCAGTAAAATCCCACACGCGGATTTAAAGATCAATATAAAAAAACATGTCCAAAAGGAATGGGAACGATCCTGGAGCCGAGATGTACATAACAAATTAAAACAAATTAAAAGTGACCTCGGCCCCAGACCCAACTCGGGGCTAAAAAGAAGAGACGAGGTAAAAATAACTCGACTCCGGATCGGACATACTGCCCTCACTCACCGTTTCCTTCTGGAGAGGGATGAAAAACCCCTCTGCAGAAGATGTAACTGTGACCTGACAGTTCAACACATTTTAATTGAATGTACAGAATTAGAACAGATAAGGTCACAACATTATGATAACAGAGACTTGAAGTCTCTGTTCCAGTCGGTCGATCCGCTTA
>NC_088370.1:34093649-34101149 GCF_034508935.2 Berghia stephanieae | reverse complement strand
TAATTGTGCATGTGGCGCTCTATACAGAGAGAAAATTATAAATTGATTACGGGGGAAGGTGGGGGGAGGGGGGGGGGGGGGTGGGTTGACCCACAAACGATCGAGGTGTTGGGCTTCGGGTAGACCATGATACGAAATCAAAGGGAAAAGGCCGCTGGTACTTGGATGGTGGAAATGGTTGGGGGGGGGGGGGGGGGTAGTGACAATCAGCATGGGATGTATATATTAACATTAATAATATAGGCAATAGATGACCAGGGATGTGTATTGTTTGTGTATTGTTTGTATATGTTTGTGTGTGTGTGTGTGTGTGTGTGTGCGCGCGCGTGTGTGTGTGTGGGAAAGGGATTACACAAAAACACCTTTCTCTGTAGCTTCCAAATGATTACGTATACGATAAATTTGAAACCCACATTGTTTGAATCAGCTCACTAATTAATTCCTGAGCCTTGAGATGGTGACGCAACTATTACATACAAGACCTTGCAGTCGAGACGGCAGGGCTTTTGGGTTACACAACCACTATTTACCCATCGGTCAGCGGTACTCTTTGATGTATACAACACTCACCGCCTTTACGCAAAGCCGCCTGCCCATAAATCAAGAGATGGTCTCCTAACTGTTCACAAGCGAACTGTCAAACGAGCAATCGATGATTGGATAAGAATCTCAAGATTTCATATAATAAGGTAAGTTTTGGAGAGGTGATATCCCCCCACCCGTCATCGGACAGAACTTTCATTGCGTTATATCATATGAGCTCCGCCCATTGTCTTTCTATTCGGGAGTGACGAGATTAGACGAGAGGACGCGAGAAAAAAAATGGTCACGTGTTGGGCAAGTCGTTCGTTAGGCGAGCTTCGGTGTCTAACTATAACTCCGTAATATCGAAAACCACCCCTTCTCCCAGCCTGCTCAATAAACGAAAACATATAGCGAGGGCGTTTCGGATTTCCCCTTTATCAACAAAACAGGATGAATGAACCAGCTCAGCCGAATCCGGTAATATTGACAGTAGTGTTTCATTCATCGTGTTTTGTTGATAAAGGGGAATCCCAAAACGTCCAAGTTATCTGTTTTCGTTCATTAAATTGAAGCTTACATTCAAATTCACATTGTTATATTTATTATTGAGCTTTGAGCAGCAACATTTACATTACCCAGTGTTGTTCTGGAAATAAAGGAAATAAAGAAAAGATCGTTGTTACATCAATGTAGTTTATTGCAATTGTATGTCCATGGCATAAGTTATTAACAATCAAATTTACAATATGATATAGATACAAACTAAAATAAATAACAGGAAAAAAAAACGAAAAAAAAATCATATTGGTAAGCAACGCATAACACTTTCGTCTTGTCTTTGTACCATAATTTCTAATTTTTAATTAGAAATATCAGATGCGTTATGCTCACACTCACCCCCCCCCCCTCCCACACACAAACACACACACACACACACATACACAAAGAGAGATAGATAGATGGATATATATATATATATATATATATATATATATATATATATATATATATATATATATAGAGAGAGAGAGAGAGAGAGAGAGAGAGAGATCTTATTTGTTCATCTATCTGCCTATCTATTTATCTATCTATCTGTCTCTACTACCATTTCTCTGCACAGCCCGCTGTCCCGTCCTCTCTAAATCTTCCACTCTATGAAATCCTGCCTTACATTTTTTCTCCTCCTCCTCTCTCTTCCTCTCTCTTTCTCATTTCCTCCCATACATCCCAGAACAAACACCACACACACACACACACACACACACACACACAAACCCACACGATCACATTTCTTTCTTCAAATCTTGACTTATTCAGTTAATTTTACATCTTACAGGAGTCATAGTTGGCGAGGTTTTTAAACCACTCACCGGTCTTTAGTTGTTCATAGAACTATAGGAATTGGTATCAACTCCACTATGCACATGAACCCTTCCTGTTTGTCGGAATAGGCCTCAATAGTCGTGACGTCACTTCTCTTGTAATGACACATAGTAACTTAGTAACTGGTTCTGAACTATCGGAACAATGGCGGACGCCCTTATGAAATTCTTCTCCGGCAATCATAAACGTGTGTCCAGAGGAGAAAAACAATATATATATGTGATCATGTTTTGACTTTTAATTTGCTCCTTTCGATTCCGAATACGGGGGATGTCCGAAATGTTCACAGGTTCTATCTTAGCAGCCAGCACCATCATTTTGCTGACGATCGTCTTCATGTTGAATTGTTTAGGCTGCAACCTTGGTAAAGACACTATCCGATGAAGTGTTAATGCCTGAAATGTCCATAGGTTCTGCTTTACTGTAGTAGCCAAAACCATCATTTTGCTAGGTTTTATTTATTTTTCTACTCCCTAATTGGTAGAATTTTCAAATATTTTTTTTCATCAGAACTTAGCAGTGCTGTTGAGGTTACTGTCACTCCTTGTTATCGATTTCTTCCTGTTCACAGACATAGAGTAACGGTTGGACGATGGGCCACGCCTGGCATAGTTCAAGTAGTTGTTGCCAGGACGGGAGGTAGATTTTACGAATTGACCGTTGGTATTTCCGGTTCCGGTGTTACTTTGACTAAGACTCTCTGATAGAGAACTTGATTACGGAACTGGACACGCCACCTCCTCCTCCTCCTCCCCCTCTGGGTGTCGTCTTGATAGACTTGCTGACGATTCCGTACTGGAGGTTACTCATCCTCTCTGGCTGGTGCTGTTGCTGTTGCCTGGACGCGGCCAAGCCGTGTTCTAGGTCTTTAATCTTTGACCTGAGTTCGGCCTTATCCTGACGTAGGGAAGCCATGTCCAAAAAGGCGGCTTGGATTTGTTTTCGGTGCTCTGTCCGTTCTGTCTCCAAGCGGGCAATGGCGTCAGATTGCATGTCCCTCTGTAGGAAAGTATCAGGGGTAAACAATTAGCACTCTGGCGTATAGGAATATATTATTATGCATACCTTTAAAATGCACGTTTATGCCATGCTCAGTACGCTTCACAATGCTTCATTTATTCCCAATAGCCAATGGGATCTGACGATGCTGTTTAATCAACAACTATCTATTTTGTAAAAAAAAACTATTGTAAAGTTAATAATACCATGTTGGGACATATAAAATATAATGACCCTATTCCCTTCCCCAAAGGAGTTGAATTCTTGTTGTTCTCTCAATCCCCGCATAATATTAATAACTATTTTCTTCTCACATTGTCTTTTGACCGTATGTTTGAATGAGGCCAATCCGTGAATTAAATACTCCACTGGGAGGGAAACAAACAAATATATATCTCTTTTTTTTTGGGCACTAGTAGGCAGAAAAGAGAGAGGGAGCATTTTTTGTTGTAAATATTATACAATTTGTTATATACTATTGTCTCAAAACAGTATTCTGTCCGGTTGAACTGAAATAGGTGTCAATAAAAGCGGTGTAATATTAAAAATACCAGTATTTTATTATTTGTTTCTTGAAAAACAGCCTTTAAAAAGAATCCAAGTTTTGTCCTATATCCTTTTACTTTTTTAAACATAGATTCAAATTTGATCATCTAACAATCCTACATAATACCGTTTCGTGACGATTGGTCAGATTTGTTGACTGGGTGGGGTTCCTGACCCCCCATAGCGGGTAGGGAGGCACTTACTGTGTCTTTTATCCCATTATATCTATTTTCCAATAAGCTTTCTGTCTTTGTCTTGGAATGAGATTACTTGGTTTTGTCCTGGCCCTGGCCGGAGTACTGGCTTGAAGGGAAGCAGTCAAATGCATAGTTATTGTTTTGGGAGATGATATTTTTTTCCCTTGTAAATCATCTCTCTGTTATGTATTATTGTATTTGTTATTTTGAATGTACTCGTATAATGTAAGCATCTGAGTGTATTCCTCTTTTTTTTTGGATCTTGTACTTGTGTCCGGATAAGACATAGGCGATGTCAAACTAAGTATATTGGTGGTATGCTCTTGGATTCTACATCTGATCCCTATTTGTTCCCAGTTCCCATTTGTCTTACTTTCTATTGGTTGCTTTAACTGTAATTCTAGAACTTTTTACTTTCCTATTTTCTTCTTTTTTACTGGCGCTGATATAACATTAATGTGTTGCAAGCGCCCTAAAACCCCTAAAAACAAACAAACAAACATCAGATTTGTTGAGGTCCCTACGTGCCGCTATATGGTCTAGTGGTATGACACTCGCTTTCGGATCGGAAGGTCCTGGGTTCGAGCCTCGCGCTCGGCGCATAGTTGAGTCCTTGGAAAAGGCTCTTTACTCACATTCTCTCACCGTGTAAAATGAGTACCTGGCCGTTAACAGCGTTGGCTTTGTCCGAAAAATTGTAATATCACCTTACAGGCGGCATGTCTCGTCCTACATGTTAAATGTTGCTGTTGACCAGGGACCCCTTGTAAAGCGCTTTGAGCACATTTAGTGGATATTGCGCTATATTCTCAATTGTTACCTCGTTGAGTAAAGCTTTGATTTGGTCCCTGTCCTGTATGGAATCTTCCTCCATGGCCCGACACTTGTTGACGACTCGACTTACCAGCATGGCCAGTGGGTAGTTGAGGCAATCATTGTAGTCAAAGTAACGCAGGCTCTCGTTGATTCGGCTCGTCAGACTCTCGATTTGACCCAGGACAATGTCAATCTACAATGAACATAAGAATAAATTTTTAAAAAATGTATGCCCTTCCGCCACGACATTATAAGATATCGTCGATTAGGCACGAATTCCAGGAAGGAATATAGATAACTCATCAAACAAGATCTCTGATGTCAACAGGAATCACCCATGTTATCCAAGTGAGCAAATTTGGGGTCAATAATCTTGCTCAAGGAAAAAAAAAACCCGAAAGTGCCTGAAGCGGGGCTCGAACCCGGGTTTTTCCGGGTCAGGGTGCAATGCCTTAACCATTCGGCCACTTCGTCCCCCATGAAGATAAAATAAATAAAATAAAATAAAATAAAATAAAATTTCCTTTATTCATCCTATAGGGAAAATTTGTCTCTAGGGTCTATTTCAAGGGGAGACTAGACTTACCCAGGCGTCAGCCGCAGTGCAGCCCCGGAAATTGTGCTAGGGTGAGGTGACTTGCTCAACGCCACACAGCGCAGCTAGCGGCGGGTGATCGAACTCTGTACCTTTCTGGTACGAATTAAAGACCGACCCCCTGAGCCACGCCCAAAGATTGATGTCGCTCTGTCATAGCTAAGTCCAGCAATTGACTATCGCTATACGTAATCTGACCTCTTTATTTTTTCGTTTTTGCCAGACAACTTTTAACTTTCAACATCACTTAATGTAAATGTTCCAGAGAATTTCAGCTGCAAGAAGTCCGAAAATTTATCAGCCATATATTGGAAGTTGTGGTTTTGATTCGTTGCTTAAAATATCGTTTGCCAACATGAAGAATTCTTTTGAACTTGACACGTTGCTGATTTTTGTTTTGTAGATTTCTACGTTTATTGGTCGTGATAATTTCTTGAGTTTATATTTATGGTATAAGAACATTTGTTTATGGACGAGAAGACCTGTTTTCCTCCATTTCCCTAGCCCTCCTTTTGTCTCTCTTGGATGTCTTCATCTCTGTAGAGAACCACGGTGTTGGTTGGCGTGGGCTTCGAGCACTTTCGTCACAGTAGAATTGAATTTGTTGACATTTACGTCACTGAGTTCAGTCATTTGTGCCGATCGATCGTGTCTAAAACCCTCAAAATATATTTATTTTGAAATTTTCCTGGAAATAATTCAAACATTTGACATTGGTGGGTTTTTTATACAAGACGGAATTTCAAATTCAGTCAAATAAGGGTCCGAAAAACACTAAAATAATATGTCATAGTATGACGACGCTCAACAGCATACAATATCAGAATTTGAGCTTAGTCTTCGTGAACTCAATAAAGTGACACTTCCCTAAATACATCATAACGGGGATAATCTATATAATCTTTCCATGTGCCACACTGCAAAGTGTGCTCAAAATTACCCACATAGTGAAAAGTGAAAAGTGTTCACAGTTTGAGAAATATCCAATGTCACAATTTGTCATTTTGCAAAACATGACTCGTGGGTATGTTAACAACTTTCATAAATTCATCCGCGTGTTTACATTTTTTGAGAAAAGTCCAATCGTTGTACAGCAAAAAAAACAAAACAAAACACATGGTTGATGACTAGGTTGGACGAAAACATGAATATAGATCGCTCCCATTCAATGCAATCAGAAAAGTATTGAGTTTTTTTTTTAATTTTTTTTTTTTTTTTTGTGCACAGGGAAACAAAGTATCACATTGGTCTTGCTGAATAATAACACTCACTACTCACTTTATTTACTTGATCTCATCTTTCATGGTGGCGTAATTTTTATTTTTGGGCCAGTGTCGGGCTACGAGTTTACGAAGACTACGATTTGAGCGTCGCCATCGTTAAGTTGTAGCCTGACACTGAAACCCAAAAAGACTGGCATTTTGACGTCATTATTTGGTTTTTGCACCGCCCAATGTCGTTCGTAGTACTCATGGAAACAAGTGGTCCCATTGGTTGAACTATTGAATACAACTCACGATTTGTTTTCTTTTGTGGCCAAAGACTATCGTTTTGATGTCATTTTTGGGTCAGTATCAGGCCATAACTTTACGAGGGCCACGATTTGAGACGGTAAACATTCGGTCATTTTACTTCTAAAATAACACTGCATCTTTTATAATATATATATATATATATAAAATATATATATATATAATATATATATATATATATATATATATATATATATATATATATATATATGAATAGGCGCTTACCTCTTTTTGAATAATGTCAAAATCCATGTCCTCTGCGTCAAGTCTTGGAACAGCCCTGTCTGGTTTTTGACGTCGTGGTTGGTTTCTATAGTCCGGATGACCATCGTCATCACCGCTAATGTTGTCTGACGTCGGGTCGTAGTCTGGCATCTCTCGTAACACGAAGGGTTCCAGTTTGGTGTGGATCGCATACAGCTTTTCAGATATCTGGAATGGGACATAATTATGGATTATTTTCGCATAATAAACTTTAATGCCGAGGTTGCTTTCCATTTTTTTTTTTTTTGTCATTTGTAATTATGTTTTAAAAAGCAATAGTAATAATAGTGAGACTGATAGGAAGTAGCGCATGCACACAGCTAATGCAGAGTCAGTTGTAGTGTGTATAGTTAGTAGTATATAGTAGCTAGTAGTAGAGAGTAGTAGATGTTCATAGTAGTATAGTGAGTAGTAGTAGTAGTAGTAGTAGTAGTATAGTAGTAGTAGTAGTAGTAGTAGTAGTAGTAGTAGTAGTAGTAGTAGTAGTAATAGTATGTAGTAGTAGTAGTAGTAGTAGTAGTAGTAGTAGTAGTAGTAGTAGTATAGTAGTATAGTAGTAGTAGTAGTAGTAGTAGTAGTATAGTAGTAGTAGTTAGTAGTAGTAGTAGTAGTAGTAGTAGTAGTAGTAGTAGAGTAGTAGTAG
>NC_088370.1:34068649-34091149 GCF_034508935.2 Berghia stephanieae | reverse complement strand
ATTGACGTCATCTTCGAACTATCTATATACTATATAGGTGTCTCTTTGATAATAGGGCAGATCATATCTCAGTTGAAATCAATAAGTGACTGGTATCTGATATCACACGATATATTAGAAAAGTGAGTGGAGCAGGCACTTATGTGGATAATAACATGAAATGAAGTGAGTAGGAAAGTGCCAGAAGACAACAGAGAATAAAACTTCGCTACGGCGATGGGGGCTCGAACCCGCGACCTTACTGGTACAACAACTCCGCCTGGCCGGGGAGATCGTGACTCTACTGTATGAGCTCTAACTCTAAGTCGGGGAGAGAGTGTCTCTCGATAGACTAGAACTTGAAAGGACCTTTTTTTTTTTGGGGGGGGGGGGGGGGGGGTCATGGATAGCTCATACGGTAGAGTCACGATCTCCCCGGCCAGACGGAGTTGTCGTACCAGTAAGGTCGCGGGTTCGAGCCCCTATCGCCGCCGCGAATTTTTTATTCTCTATTGTCTTCTGGCACTTTCCTACTCACTTCATTTCATGTTATTATCACGATAGGGGTGCTCCAAGAATCACCAACATGCCCAAAGTGCAACCAAGCACCAAAAGATGCAAACCACCTCGTACGAGATTGCCCAGAGACAAAACTTGAAGGGGGATTTGAAACCATCAACAAATGTGATGATGACTTCCGAATCTGGATTGATACCTTGAACATAGAAGTGTATTCGAGCGATACTACTACTACTACTACTATTATCAAGATATATTATACGACTTACCCTGATGATGCCAATCATTCCTTTCTCAAACACCCCCTCCGTGTACAAGCCACCCAATAGATCCTCATCCACAATGATGTCATCTGCCAGTTTTTGGTGATATCTCTTTAGAACGCCTTTGTCGCTGTCGTTCATTTTTTTTCTCCTCCCCTGCAAGTGAGTTATTTACACAGTTGTCCTTACTCACGGCGTGTAAAAGTGAGCTGGTCACCCTGTGGCATTATGTTATTGTTTCGGGGTGTTTACTAGTAAATAGGATTATCTCCAGCCACATCTACCTCAGTCAAATAACTCTCTACTTTACCCACTTCTCGCACTGGATTTGTCCTTATCCTTGCAGTTGTTCTGAAGATAAACATACACTCGTGCGCTGTAACACACAATAACACGCCTGCGAGAATTTGCTGTGCAGTTGTCGCAAATGCAGTAAATCACATTTTTTGGGTACAAGTATTAGTATGATATATCCATTAACACAAATCTTTCAAAATTGGCGGTGGCCAAGGCTAACACATCGCTGACTGGCCGTGGTCTATTCGAGTCTCATTGCACACGACTGTGATATTTACTTGATGCTTGTGTTGCTTCCCCAAAATCTACTCTACCTAATCAGGTTCCTGTATGTATGTGTATCGAGGAAACCGCCTTTGTTCTAATAATAGACCAAACCACGATTCGCATGCCGATATCTTTATTGGGAATGTCGTTAGTCCTTGATGTTGTCCGAAAGTTGAATCCACCACGGGGGGAAACTGTTATGAGGATAATTCACGCTTACTTTATTAAGGCCCTAAGGTTTACAAGAGTGAACGAAACTCCCGTATCACAGAACTCCAAAAACAGTTAGTAAACCGCCTTTGTTCTAATAATAGACCAAAACACGATTCACATGCCGATATCCTTATTGGGAATGTCGTTAGTCCTTGATGTTGTCCGAAAGTTGAATCCACCACGGGGGGAAACTGTTATGAGGATAATTCACGCTTACTTTATTAAGGCCCTAAGGTTTACAAGAGTGAACGAAACTCCCGAATCACAGAACTCCAAAAACAGTTAGTAAACCGCCTTTGTTCTAATAATAGACCAAAACACGATTCACATGCCGATATCCTTATTGGGAATGTCGTTAGTCCTTGATGTTGTCCGAAAGTTGAATCCACCACGGGGGGAAACTGTTATGAGGATAATTCACGCTTACTTTATTAAGGCCCTAAAGTTTACAAGAGTGAACGAATCTCCCGAATCACAGAACTCCAAAAACAATAATCCACAACCCTGAGATACCAGGCTGGTGTGTGAAGGATCTTGTGATGAGTCACAGGCATTCCACGAAATTGTCTAACTAACCGTAACGTTCTTTCATAATTAATTTAACAAAATATTCATTACTACAATCTGAATCTTAATAATGAAATAATATTTTCACGATATCCACAACTTCTTGTTTCTTGAGACTTCACACTCTCACTCCATTCTCCTCAACTCTTGATTGGTGAAGATGACTGTGATGATGTCATACCGCAAACCGTTGTAATCCAGCACGTGACCTGCGGGAATTTCCCCTTTGGATTAGCTGACGTCTTGATGATGCCTGGTAATATTATTATAGCTACACTGTACTTTAATCTAATAGATTAACCATGGAGTGTGGATTGACTTAGCCATGCGTGTTGCCTTGTGTTGTGTTATATGTCGTGTGCTTAATCCCATCGATTAACAATTAAGACGCCAAAGAACAATTAGACACGCACAGTTCTACAATAGCAATAGGGAATGAGATTAGCGGAAGAGTAGCGTCCCTTGATTGGACTTCACCCATAGTCCGGACGTCACCGGCGGAAAAGTTATTAGAGAGAGAACGTCATGTTGGTTGTGCGCATGCGACACTCGTCCTCGCTTCCGGTGAAAGCGGCTTGAGACACTTCAAAACCAAATTGACGTTCTCTCTGTAAGGTGACGTCCAATCAAGGGACGCTACTCTTCCGCTAATCTCATTCCCTCTACCAATATGTCATACCTACCTATCGACATGTTCTATATGTTTTTTTTTTTTTTTTTAAGGATTATGAAATCCAAGACTGAATATTCTTCTGAATATATGAAATATATGAAATCCAAGACTGAATATATCCAATCATCGATTGCTCGTTTGACAGTTCGCTTGTGAACAGTTAGGAGATCATCTCTTTATTTATGGGCAGGCGGCTTTGCGTAAAGGCGGTGAGTGTTGTATACATCAGAGAGTACCGCTGACCGATGGGTAAATAGTGGTTGTGTAACCCAAAAGCCCTGTCGACTCGACTGCAAGGTCTTGTATGTAATAGTTGCGTCACCATCTCAACGCTCAGGAATTAATTAGTGAGGACTCTCAGTATATATATATATATTTTTTTTTTTTAAAACAACATAATTGGTGTTTTAAACGCTTTTGAATCACACGAGATACATCAGTGTGCTTGTCGCATTGAGAATTGAGAAATGAGATATAAATCAAGAAAATCGACCGGGAAATAAAGAAATTATCATTAAATTAAAAAAAATTTGAGCAATATTTATTGTAAAATCAATCTACTAGAAAAAAATGTTTTTATTTTAAGCCTATTTTTGTGAAACAAAGATAAATGTTCTCCTTTTTGCAAGCTGATTCAAACAATGTGGTTTTCAAATTTATCGTATACGTAATCATTTGGAAGCTACAGAGAAAGGTGTTTTTGTGTAATCCCTTTCACACACAAGCGCGCGCGCACACACACACACACACACACACACAAACATATACAAACAATACACACACATTACACATCTCTGGTCATCTATTGCCTTTATAACGGACCAACTCAAAAAACTGTATGTATCCATGAATGTTTATAGTCATATACGCGGATGGCAAAAAACAATAACAAAGACCTGAGTGACGTCATCTTCGAACTATCTATAAAAGTTCATGGTTACACAGAGTTTTGTGTTTTGATCCGTTTTACTTGTGAGCTTCTTAGCCATGTGGATACAATCAAGACAGCAGCTACAACGATTAAACTCTGGATTAGTGAAACCCGATTCAAGTCACTGTCACTACCCTTCCTGCTTTGTTGTCTTACTTTAGATCTATAGATAGTTCGAAGATGACGTCACTCAGGTCTTTGTTATTGTTTTTTGCCATCCACGTTTATGAGAAATGCTCACTGAACTGTATTAACCCGACTATAAACGTTCATGGATACATACAGTTTTGTGTGTTGTTCCATTATACTTCCGGATGGCAATGTTATGAGCTTCTTAGCAAAGCGCATGCTATCTATAGATCCCTGGTTCGAGTCCCGCTCTGGTTAGCCGAAGTTGAGTCCTTGGAAAAGGCTCTTTACTCACATCCTCTCACCGCACTCACGTTTAGCCTAGTGCCTGGCCGGTAAAAACGTTGTCTCCGTCGAACAAAATACCATAACTCCTTACGGGCGTCACATTATCTCGTCTTACATGCCAATGACGTTCTTGGCTTGGGACGCATTGTAAAGCGCTTTGAGCAGATGCTAACAATTTACTGATTTTAGAAAGACCAAGTTTTAAAAAAATTGATTGTTTGTCTTTTTTTTTGTGTGTTTTAAATATAAAAGCAGATTTCAGCCTAGTGCTACCTGGCCGGTAAAAACGTTGTCTCCGTCGAACAAAATACCATAACTCCTTACGGACGTCATATTATCTCGTCTTACATGCCAAGGACGTTATTGGCTTGGGACTCCTTGTAAAGCGCTTTGAGCAGATGTGAACCATACACTGACTTTAGAAAGATCAAGTTTAATTTTTTTTTTTTTCTGGGTGTGTTTTAAATATAAAAGCAGATTTCAGATTAAAATAACACCGAACACGATTATTGTTTGTTAGGGTTTACAGCATCCGAAAATGGTTGACGGTGTCGTCAAAAGTTGCAATAAAACATAAATTGACTCCCATTTTGAAAAAAAAAGAGACTCAATGAGTTTTAAACATTATTTTGAGTAGCCTAATAGCTCGTCTTCTTCTTCTTCTTCTTCTTCTTCTTCTTCTTCTTCTTCTTCTTCTTCTTCTTCTTCTTCTTCTTCTTCTTCTTCTTCTTCTTCTTCTTCTTCTTCTTCTTTTTCTTCTATTCTTCTTCTTCTTCTTCTTCTTCTCTTCTTCTTTTTCCTCCTCCTCCTCCTCTCCTCCTCCTCCTCCTCCTTCTTCTTCTTCTTCTTCTTCTTCTTCTCTCTTCTTCTTCTTCTTCTTCTCTTCTTTCTTTTCTTCTTCTTCTTCTTCTTTCTTCTTCTTCTCTTCTCTCTTCTCTCTTCTTCTTCTTCTTTCTTCTTCTTCTTCTTCTTCTTCTTCTTCTTCTTCTTCTTCTTCTTCTTCTTCTTCTTCTTCTTCTTCTTCTTCTTCTTCTTCTTCTTCTTCTTCTTCTCTTCCTTCTCTTCTTCTTCTTCTTCTTCTTCTTCTTCTTCTTCTTCTCTCTTCTTCTTCTTCCTTCTTCTTCTTCTTCTTCTTCTTCTTCTCTTCTTTTCTTCTTCTTCTTCTTCTTCTTCTTCTTCTTCTTCTCTTCTTCTCTCTTCTTCTTCTTCTTCTTCTTCTTCTTCTTCTCTTCTCTTCTTCTTCTCTTCTTCTCTTCTCTTCTTCTTCTTCTTCTTCTTCTTCTTCTCTCTTCTCTCTTCTTCTTCTTCTTCTTCTTCTTCTCTTCTTCTCTCTTCTCTCTCTTCTCTCTCTTCTTCTTCCTCTCCCTTTCCCTTTCCCTTTCCTCTTCCTTCTTCTCTTCTTCTCTTCTTCTTCTTCTTCTTCTTCTTCTTCTTCTTCTTCTTCTTCTTCTTCTTCTTCTTCTTCTTCTTCTTCTTCTTCTTCTTCTTCTTCGTTTCCTCTCATGTGCGTTCTGGAGTATAAGCGTTTAAATGCACGCTGTAAATAGATAGTAGCACGTTCATTCCAAAAAAATTTAGTCGTCCTCGATGCAGGTCGAACTTCAGACTTCCTGGGAGGTAGATAAGTACTCTCATGTTTGTCCAGAAGTAAGAACCTTACGTGCGGCTATGTGGTCTTGTAGTATGACACACAGTTTCGAATCGGAAAGTCCAGGGTTTGAGCCTCTCTCGGCGCATAGTTGAGTCCTTGGAAAAAAAAAAAGTCTCTTCACTCACATTCTCTCACCGTATTTAGGTGCAAAATAAGTACCTGACCGTTAACAGTTTTGTCTCTGTCTGAAAAAAAAATGTAATATTGCCTAACAGGCATCATGTCTCCTTCTACATGAATGCAAACATTATTAATAAATGACTAAATGACGCCTGCTATTGATTCTATGATATGCATCAAAGCTTCATTGACACCACTTCGGGATTAGACATGACATTTGTTTTCATATTATATTATAATATGATTTTGGATACAAATTCATTACCAACACCTTGTGCCTCATTCCCTTCCACCTTTAATTAACATCTTAAATTATAAGAGAAACACATCCACTTACAACCGTCGTTTGTTTTTTCCAACACAATGCACTTATAGATAGAATGAAGATGACGTCACTCAGGTCTTTGTTATTGTTTTTTTTGCCATCCACGTTTATGAGTAATTCTCACTAAACGGTATTAACCAGACTATTAACGACCAATATTACACATAGTTTTACATAAAACTATGTCTTGACCCGTTATATTTCTGGATGGCAATGTTGTGATCTTCTTAGCCAAGCGTATGCTATCTATAGAATAAATACCATGATGTAAAGCAAAATCAAGTTTGATTTATTTTGGTGTGCATTGGCATAATATTGTTACAGTAAATAACATAATCAGTCGGATGGTGAAAAGGTTTGAACTGAGATATTGCCAAGTTTAGTTAGAAGGTCATTTTTTATCCAAAATGAATTCTTGTCATAACTCAACCCTTTTTCTAAATCGTCGAGAAATATCAAAGCTTAATTTCATTTCTTATTATTTTTTAAAGCTTTAAAAAGTATGAAATTTGTGAAAAGTTTCTGGATACTTTCCCATACATCTGATCATAACTTCATGAAAAATCAACCGATTTACTTCAAATAAAGATTAAAATGCATTTTCGTTCAGAAAATGAAAAGAAATTTATTTCTTTAAATTGCAAATCCAAAATGTTCACCTTCCGACTGATTATGTCATGCACTGACACATATATGGCATGTGTTTTGAATTCAAAAGACAGTTCAAAGGCCATTACATATATTATTTATGTGAGGCATCAACTAATACAATAAAAAGTTCATGGTAATCTTAGGATCTTTTGTTCAACTCTCACCTGACCCGTTTGCCTCAAAATGGTATCATGGAATGAATCAGATGCCAAAAGAATGGTTCATTTCTAAAATAATCCGAATGATGAAATTAAGGGTTTTTAATTGATTCTCCAAAATAAAACAATAAGCTTCACACAAGCTTCAGAATTTTGAAAAAAGCTAAAATTCAGTTTCCAGTATCCAAAACACCCCGACATAATACGAGTGTAAAGAGTCCCCACACAGTCATGGAAAATCTTTCTAAAGGTTTTTGAATGAAAAGTTCAATCCTTATCCATAGATTATGAATGTTATCATGTGGTAGTATGAAGAATGGTTGTATTGGTCAAAACAGTATATCCATCCAATCTTTATGTTGGGACATCTATCTATCTATCTATCTATCTATCTATCTATCTATCTATCTATCTATCTATCTATCTATCTATCTATCTATCTATCTATCTATCTATCTATCTATCTATCTATCTATCTATCTATCTATCTATCTATCTATCTATCTATCTAATCTATCTATCTATCTATCTATCTATTACTATCTATCTATCTATCTATCTATCTATCTATCTATCTATCTATCTATCTATCTATCTATCTATCTATCTATCTATCTATCTATCTATCTATCTATCTATCTATCTATCTATATTAATCTATCTATCATCTATCTATCTATCTGTCTATCTATCTTTTTATCTATTTATCTATCTTTCTACTCTCTCTCTCTCTCTCTCCCCACCCACCCATATATATATATATATATATATATATATATATATATATATATATATATATATATATATATATATATATAATAGAATTATTGTTAACTTCTACAGAACTGATTCATGCCACTGGGGCAATCTACGGGAAGTGTAATCGTTATTGTTGTTTATGATTGTATGTTGTTACGTACTTCCTGCAATGTTTTGGTGTCGAGATTATCACATATATGTATATATATATATATATATATATATATATATATATATATATATAGTGTATATATATATATATATATATATATATATATGTGTGTGTGTGTGTGTGTGTGTGTGTGTGCTTGTGTTAAATGTATCCAATAAAATTATATAATTTTTCATTGTATGTATTTCGAGCTTTAGAAATGTCGGCTATTTGATTTTCGTGGATACATTCACCTTTCATACATTTGTTCGTTTATTTGTTTTTCACACGCTCATTCATTCATTTTTTTCTATTATTTTCTTATGTATTCTACTTATTTTCGAAAAATAAAAGCTTAAAATAACATACGTGGTGAAATAAGGTAGATGTCATGATTAATTTTCGTTCCTTTTTTTAACGATGACTTTAATTTAATGATCAATCGTCTCAAAACAATATTATTTTGGGGTAAAGAAGATACAGCAAATTGAATGTGGAGTCAACAATATGACTTTGTATAGTCACATTTTGTGTAAGGGGGAATATAAACATATTTTTCTAACTATAATTAAGTGTCTCCATGACTCAGCGGTATAGTATTTCAACATGCCACAAAAGTCAAGAAATGGTAAGCATGATCAGTGGCTGGATGAGTGACTGATCGTGGTAAATTCTGGTCTCCACGTTGAGTGCTTGGGTAATGCACATGCACTTTACGCACATTACCCCACTCGATCCAAGTGTGATTGAGTACCTGGCTACATGTAATGGTGGATGTTGAAAGAATATTAGTACTAATTGTACGCATTACAGGCCACTGGTATTTTAAGGCATGGAAACATGGTTCCATGTGGCCTTCTGTGGGAATGAACGAAACGTTGTTAATTAAGCGCATTGACCGCGGTCAATCTGTGGAAATGCCCTATATAATCTAAATGTTCATATTTATTTGAATATATTTAAATATTTAAAACAAAAAAGTTTGTAGTTCTAGTCATAGTATCATGAAACTCACTATATATTTGACAATAATGAATATTGCAGCTTCAAAAAAGAACAAAATACCAAAAACGGAACGTTTCGGGCTGAAAACCTTTCTTCAGTTCACAGCTTCGAGCAGCGTAGTATCACTTTGACCTATCTATTTGACTTGATCTTCACCCCGACATTATACTAGATTGAGGCGGTTGTTTAGGGGAGGACGTGACTTTTCAAACCTTCAAAAGTCACATCCCGATGGTAAATTTATGAGCTACCACATTGAAGCAATCTATTCGACACCTTAGCATGACCAGAGAAATTTTGAACTTTCAATACACCCAGGACATTGTTCTATGAGGCAAACAAGACACGTATTTTCCTCTTCTTAAAGTTCCTAAATAAATGACAAAAATGCAATTTTCTCTGAAAATTTCTCTTTAGCATGATCGGAGAACATTTTTTGAACTTTAAATATACCCAGGACATTGTTCTATGAAGTATTTTCATATTTTTAAAGTTCCTAAATAAATGATTTAAAAAATGCAATGTTATCTAAATGTTGAGAATCTGACTTTGTAGTTTTAGGAAGTCCCCTCCTTTAAAGTGTATCTTGTATAGAATATCAAGTCTGAGACGTCGGTCATACGTGAGTGCCATGCGTACATCCTGGAGCATCTAGGCCTTTCTTACAACACGCCCATGTGTAAAGCACCCTTAATAATCTCCCACTCGGGTCGTACTGCTCTCGTATCTGCCGCCCTTTTTTGTGGAATTGACACGCTTTGTTATTGTTTTCTGACGGTTTGAACAGCTGGTTGCACCGCAGACATTGGGTGACTCCCGTACTTCGACCACCACTGTTGCCTCCACCACCCCCACCACGACTCGCCATCCCTCGACTTGTACTTCCACCACTGCAGTATCCACCACCACCACCTACATCTCTGGCCTGTTTGTTCCGCAATTTCCAAACCACAATCTCCTCCCCGGTCGTACTGAAATAATTTAGCTGATCCCCTTCCACGTACGTCCTTTCCCGACTCAACAACGGGTCAGACTGTGACCTTTGACCCGTATTGTCCGTAGATTCCTCCTCTAAGTGAAAGTTGGTGGAGTGGGATTGGTTATAGTTCAACACGATCCGCCTCAGCTTCGTCAGCTGGTGTCTGACGGTGTTCAGTTCGTTCTGAAGCCACAGTATTTCCTTGTTCTTGTCCTTCAATTCTGACGCTTGTCTCCTTTTCTCCTCGTCCAAACTGGACACTGTTTGTTTTAGTTTGTCCACCAGGGTTTTCATCTCTTTGCTTACCTGGGCGTCCTCCAGCTTAGTGTGTAAAGATGTGATGTACAGTTCAAGGCTGTTGATGGCGCTGGACGACTGATGTTCACTTGTCGGGGACGAGGGTTTGTTTTTGGTTAGACCAAGACTTGTCACCAAATCCTGTAAAAATGATACATTATATAGTTGTAATTGATAGATTTTGGTAGAAGGGAAATGAAAGAATTAACAATAAAACGTGTTAAGATATCGAATCCCAAACATCAATATTAAACTATAATGCAAACAGTTTGTTGTATACACACATGGATACGTTTGCGGAGGAATGTTTTTAAGATTTGGTTGGAAAAAAACACTAGCGCTAAAGTGAAAAGGATCTCTCTCCACATTTTAATGAGGTCATTTCACAAAATTATCTTTAATAAAATAAAATCACCTAAAAGAGGAAAATAAGTACACGATTTTCTAGTAGGAAAACCTGATAAAAAAAACATGATTGTTTATTTTCCGAAGTAAGTTAACACTAAAAGATTTCAAATAAAAAATGGTATTTAACTTTTAAAATTACTTTTGACATGGTAATTATTCGATAATTTGGATAACTTATTAATTTTCGAATAATTTGTAGTCTATAAATTATATATAACGTGTTGAAGTCGATGCTTTCTATCATAAAGCACACTCGTCAACTGATCGGAGCTGGGCAGCAGCTTCTTATGGTTCACACTATTATGTTATGACGATCGACCCAATCAGCAAAGTCCGGTCCGCATTCGTGCACCGTCGCGAACCCGCCTGGTAGCATCGTCACAACACACCTTTCGACTAGATGCTCTGCCGTTTCGGGTTCTTGTCCACAGCGTGGACATATTGGACTGGAAGTTAGACCCACTGATGTAACGCACCGGCCGTTAGGCAGCTCCTCGACCGAAGCCGATTCGCAGCTATCCAGTGTCTCCTCTTACTGGTATCAAAGCCTGACAACTTCTCACCAAGCTTAGAGGAGTGTAGGTCCCCGCCCCCACGAGGGATTGAATTCGTCCAAACCGACTTCCATCTCGTATGTGCAGCTCTGTCCGTAGTCAGGGATTCTGCGTACAAGGGTTGCCGGGACTTATTTCGGCTCGAAACGGGGGCACCGTTCATTATGCGCATGAGAGGGGTATCCCCATTCCCTCTCTCTTTGATCTTACTAAGCCAGTTTCCCGTAATGGTCTCCCTCCGGACATCGGGGGGCTGGATCGCTGCCATTATCGGGCCCCATTCTCTAGGGGTTGTTGCTAGCGTTCCCGACACTATGTGCATCGACTTGCGAAGTTTTACATTCACCTTCTCAACGTTTCTGCTTCTACCCCACACTGGAGCGCAATACTCCGCGGTGGAATAGCATAGTGCCAGGGCGGATGTTCTCAGGAGCGCTTGGCTAGCGCCCCAAGTCGATCCCGCCAGCTTCCTCAGAAGACTGTTGCGTTTCTCTATCTTCCGGGCAACCCCTTCGAGATGAACCCGATAGGTAAGGCTGCGATCCAACGTCACCCCTAAATATTTTGGACGCGGCTCATATGGGAGTGGCTGGTCCCCGACTAGGACATTCAGTTTACGGGTGTGCCAACCACTGCATAAGTGAAATGCAGTGGCCACGGTTTTTGAAGTGTTCATCTTCAGGTACCACTTGTCAAAGTAGGATTTGAGTCTGGTGACGTCCTCGCTGAGTACGCTCTCGAGACGGGTCCACACTTTACTCTGAGTAACGAGTGCCCAGTCGTCTGCGTATCCCAGCCTCAGGGAGGAAGTGTTCGGCATATCGCTAATGTAAACGTTAAACAACATTGGCGCAAGTACCGACCCTGAGGGACCCCATTCTTCAATTTCCTTACTTTGCTCGTGACGTCTCCAGCGCGATGTGGAATTGCCTTTCCCCTAAGATCGAAGAGAACAACTTCAAGGTCTTTTTGCACCTTATGATTTTTGCAAGTTTGAGCATTAACCCATCGCACCAGACCGTATCGTACGCCGCTGATAGGTCTATAAACACAGCACCTGTTTGCTGTTTTCTCTCGAACCCGTGCTCAATATGCTCTGTAAGGGCAATGACCTGCTCCGTGGTGCACCTCCCTTCCATGAAGCCTGCCTGCTCAGCTGGCAGGGCAGCGTCTAGGACCGGCCCCCATCGGTTTAATAGAACACGCTCCAACAATTTGTAAAGACAGCTCAGCAGCGATATGGGTCTGTAACTGTCTGCCTCCTTCGCCGGCTTCCCTGGCTTCAGGATGGCAACTATCTTCGCGTGCTTCCACACTTGTGGAAGCTTTCCTTTTGCAAGGACGTCAGACATTGCCTCTGCTAGCCAGGCCCGTGCCCTGGGGCCCAGATGCGTCACCATATCGGGATATACACCATCTATCCCTGCTGCTTTGCCGTTCTTTACTTCGCTAATGGCTGCACCCACTTCTCGGGGACTGAACGGGGCCGTCCAGTCCGACTTCTCCGCAGGTAGCGAGTCCAAAATCGTACGGTACGCCTTGCGGACACCGCGCTCAAAAGCCTGATTAGGGACCCGCTTACTACGGTTCTTAATATTCTTGGCAATTGTGTCTGCCTCGCATTCCGGTGCAGCCTTCGCGAAATTCCGATCTGGGTCCAATTTCTTTATCAAACGCCAAGCGTGGCGGCTGGAGTGTGTAAAGTCGAGACTTTCCACGGTCTCCTGCCACCGTTGCTTCCTTCCCTCTGCCAGAGACTGAAGTAGTCTATCGGCTGTGTCCTGGGACTGGGTCTGCTGGTACTCTCGGTACAGCTCTTCCGACTCTGCTGTCCAGCAAGGGGTGTAGAATTTCCGTTTGCCCCGTGGAATAGAGCGTTGAGCGCTCTTAACCAGTAGCCTACTAAATCTGGTTATATTCTTGGACTTGGGAGGAATGGCAGGGCAGACCTGCTCGATATAGGAACTGAGTTCCTCCCAGTCAGCCTTCCTGAAATTCCATCTGCAAAGTGGGAGAGACTGCACCCTCGGTATTGTCACCCCAGCTGTGACAAGAACCGGCCTGTGCTGGCTATGCGGAAAGTCCCGAGGACTGTCCGCTTCACCTGCAGCGGTTCACCGTTCGCGCCTTTCGTTACGAGGGTGAGGTCTGGAGTATACTCCTTCTTATGGCGGGTACCCCGGAAGGTACCCTTGGCTGTAGGATCGTACACTAGGTGTAGATCATTACAGTCCATCCATGAGCGGAGTTGTCTTCCTGCCTCGTTGCAGTCTCGGTAGCCCCATTCGTGATGGTGGCTATTAAAGTCTCCCAGACAGATGGAAGGATGGCTGACCACCGGTACCGGTGGTGTAGTCCAAGTCGCTCTAGGTGGTTTGTAAATATTATGCAAACACAGTCCACCTACTTCCACGGAAATTCGGTTCACCCCATTGCTGTCCGTTACGCTCTCAATGACCCTTACCTTCGATGGCTCTTTAGCGTAAACGCTAACCCCTCCTTTAAGCCTCGAGGTGTCCTCGCGTTGGACCACCGTATAGCCTGGGATCTGGAATCGGGAGATTGCGCGCCTGAGTAAAGGTGGGTCTCCTGTAACAGGAGGATATCTACGCAATGAACGGCCAGTAGCTTTGATAAAAGCTCATTTTTTGCCATACTCTGGCTCTCGACGTTCAGGGACAATATACGCGTCAGCTCGCCATCCCCGCCGTCGCATTTTCCGATCGGCAGGCCGCGAATCGATTGATGCATGGGACGTTTGCTTTTTTCTCGGACGTGCCACGACCCTGGCGACACGAACGCGATATTATTTGGCTAGGCGGCAGACCGCTTCGCCATTGACGGGACTGATTGGGACTCGACATAAGGGTAATAGTGTGGCGCCCGGGATAGGGCTGCTATTCGGGCACCGGGTTTGGATCTAATTTAGTCACACACCGGGGCGAGCAGCTCATGTGGCTCGTTGGCTCGATACCCGGGATGGTCTCGTGACGGTCGACCGGGGTTTACACCTTTGCCCTCCCGTGTGCCTCAAGCCCCCTCACCAACTGCAAGGTAAAGATCCACGAGGCGGGGGGGGGGGGGGGGGGGGGGAGCTGGGCTGCCTGACTTTAGTACAGAGAGTGCACATAGAATATCATTATTCTATTCTATTTTTTAAAATATAGGAATTTAGTTACATTGGGCTCTAAAATGAATTGATTAGATATTGATCTTATGAGGGCCATTGGACATGTCGACTCTTTTTATAAATGTGACCCATCGTCTCAAAGCGATATTATGTCGGAATGAACTAGCCCTAGATGAGGAAAATTAAAGTTCTAACCTTAAAGATAAAACACGGCGTTTCCTTCTGTTCTTTATTGTAGCGTATAAATATTATTTCTTGCATTGCCAAACGTTCTAAAGTCCTATTTCCCACCGTTTTATCTCTAAATTCACTTCTTGGGGTAAAGCACATCCCGACATAATAACGTTTTGACACGGCGGGTCACATATGTGATCTTTGAAATTGGATTACAATTGATCTAATCTTGAAGCCCAAAGGAAGAGCATATTGGTCAGCAAAACCTCAATTCACACCAGTCAATGGACCACTAGGGAGCAGGTCCTCAATGCGACAACTTTTTTTGGTGATAATCGCACACTCCGCTTAATCGACACACTAACCCAAACTCCCAAAGATGTGCGATTAAGCGGAGTCGACTGTATTTAGTCAATCAACTTGTGATACCAGTCCTCAAAAGCGAAGATAAAGGAAGACGGCTTTACCTGTAGAGAACTTTCGACAAGAATGGATTGTCTGTGTTGTCTGTCTATTTCCTGCAGGATGTCCTGGTTCCTCTCCTTCCATCCGTTCCGTTCTGACTGAGGTAGATATAATGGTTATCGTTGATTACATTTTAAATTGTACATGAATCATTACTCCAAATATTATCAGATGTTTAAATCACATAATGTGTCCTCAAAGGCAACTTAACTTTTGAGCCAATGGTCAAATCTTTATAACATTTCACATCACCACCCCCTCCAAAAAAATACAAGTTTTATGTATTTGTATATTTAGACTCTATAATCGAAAATGTGACACAGATTTTAGCCTAGAAATTAGATTGTCTACTTTGTTAAAAAGGAAATGCACCCAGAATAGGAGGAAATACTTGATTCTATCACCTCAAGGTTTTGCAGAGCTACAGTTTTGACCAACGGCTTACTTTCACACATTTATAAAGTTGCGACTAATATCTTAAACTTAACCTTAATATTTCGCCGTAAATCGTAACTTTGATACACGTCATTGCTATTTTGTAAGATAAGATTCATGACATCTTTAACCAAAAGGCAACTTTTGAATCCTGTCATTATAATATTGAGTAAACATTGGGATCCGGTCAGCGCAAGTTTTGTTTTTCATCTTCCGGTCACCCGCCAAAATGAATTCACAAAAAATACACATTGGCTAAATACCAGTAAATAAGATACATGTTTTATCTGCCATCCTTTTAGTTTCGTTACAACAAAAAAAAAAAAAACAAACCAAAAAAACAAACAAAAAAAAACAACAAAAAACAAAAAACAAACAAACAATAAATAAAAAAAACACACACACACAAAAAACACAAAACAAACAAACAAACAAAAAAAACCCAACAAAACTAAATGGTATCACTTGCATCTCCTAAGTTCAACAAATCAAGAATATCATCATTTAGGTGAATTGAATTAATAAAATCACGAGGATTGCATGCAGACAATGGCATCTACCTGTAACGCCACACAAATGGCCTCCGTTAACTTTCTCCTGAATTCAGGTTCCCATTTTTGAAAAGTCTCATCCTCTCCTTCCGACAGACTGCGTAGAGTGTGTTCTGTTGTCCTCTGGACATCATCATCGATCACTTCCGGTATGGCGGTACGTGATGTCATTTTTAATTATACAATATCGTTCTTGGACGAGTTGTTTCGATTTGATGCGATAGAAATCTCGCAGTGAGATGATCTAGTTCTGATGTGTCTGAAATAATGATAATGAAGATAATACACATTGTGAAGATGATAACAATGACGATGATGGTGGTGATGATAACGATGATATTGTCAGTGAATATAGGATGTTGATAACGGTGGTGATGACAATTCAAATGTATATATGCTAGGGACTAATTTACAACACGAAACAGGTGAAGGCGTTTGTCCCAAGGGTTTCATCAAAACGCATGACCAAACACATAATGCATAACTGAGCAAACAATTAAAAGCTGCACTAAATTTGAATCATGATTCAGAGTGCATTCTCAAGGACTATCTCATGACACTTAAGAGAATAATTGGATAACTAAATATCTACCCGTATGCTAAATATGGTTAAATTTGAACAAGAATTTTTAACACATATAGACAAATCAGAAGTATGAGCAACACTCTAAAATCACGTGAATGAATTTAGAAGTTTTATCATTTTGCGTCTACCAAGAAACACCATCGACCTGAAATGTTTATGTGTTGCAATGATGGAACTTTTTAAACACACATTCCAGTTATATGTCACTTATGGAGATGGTAGCTTAAAGGTATAGGGTGGGATACGTTCCTTTTTAAAAACCGACCTGGTAATCATTCATGACATAATAAAAGAAAAAGAAAAGAAAAAAAGAGATTTTATATAGCGCAGTATCCCATGCCTACATTTTTCTGAGACAAATTATAGGCGTAGTATCAAAGATAATGTTTTTAGTTTTTACATGCTAATGATAGTTGAATAAGATTATTTATGTACATGCTCATTTTTAATACATTTTCTTCCAATTTTGAACAATAGCAAAAATCTCTTGGATTGAGTGAGTTAATGAACTTGGACAAGTTCTCTCAGACGAATGGAACACAATTCCTGATACATGTACAATCATTATGAATGTCATGCAATCGATGCAGGATAGAATTTGAAATGTTATTGAAGCAAGATTTGGTTTTATATAGGGAGTAGCGGTCTTTGCTTCGTACCCGAAAGGTATCGAGTTCGATAACCAACCGCTGCCTTGTGTGGCCTTGAGCAAGTCACCTCGGCCTAGCTAAATTTGCGGCGCT
The DNA here is from genome assembly GCF_034508935.2 of Berghia stephanieae. Lineage (NCBI taxonomy): Eukaryota > Metazoa > Mollusca > Gastropoda > Nudibranchia > Aeolidiidae > Berghia > Berghia stephanieae. The sequence continues at coordinate 34,073,881 of NC_088370.1, read as the reverse complement.
ACACTGGGGCTGACGCCTGGTTAATCCAGTCTTCCCTTGGAATAGTCCCTAGAGAAAAAAATACTCTATGGGATGAATAAAGGGAAGACAAACCAAATCCATTTTTTTAGCTGGGGCGACCGAAGAGTTTCTGGAATGACAGATATACAGAGAAGTGGTAAGACCTGGAATGAGATAAAAAAGTTAGCTCAGGATAGAGAAGGATAGAAACTGTTTGTCTGTGGCCTATACCCTGACCCAGGGTGAAAAAGGCAATGATGATGATGATGATGATGATGATTATGATGATGATATACAAAATATTTAATGGCTATTTAGTCACATGATTGATTACCTTGGTTCTGTTTTTTTTTCTTCTTCTCCATTGCCATCCATCCTCCCTTTTAATCCTGTTATGGTTTTGGCCATGTAAGTCTTATTAAAACTTTTCTTTATGGCAACCGCTGGTTTATAATGTATTTCTTTTCTAAAGTCTTAATAAAGGAATTGTCCTTTCAATGCATTCCTTATACAATGGTTTATAGTTACAGAATCTCATATAGCTTGCATTGTTCATTCAGAGACAGTTTTACACAAATTTTAATGTGAGGGAAAATGTATCAATACGATACAATGTGAAATCGAAAAATACGATCAAAGAATACTGGTTATTGAAAATTGGTCATGATCGAAAGAATCATAAATGTAAAAAGTTCATAGTACAATGAAATATTAATGACAAAAGTAATCACGAAAGCAACAACGATAATAATCATACATTATTTTATAGTATGCTCAGGGTTAATCTATTACTACTCGTTACATTTTCATGTAACTTGTACATTCGTGCGCCAAAATTTAACACGCGTTTTTGAGACGACTATGGGTGACGTCCAATCAAGGGACGCTACTCTTCCGCTAATCTCATTCCCTATAGATAGTATGCAGATGACGTCACTCAGGCCTTTGTTATTGTTTTTGCCATCCGCGTTTGTGAGTTGTTCTCACTAAACTGTATTAACAAGACTATAAAAGTTAATGGTTACACAGAGTTTGTGTGTTGGTCCGTTATACTTCCGGATGGCAATGTTGTGAACTCCTTGGCCAAGCGCATTCTATCTATAGGTAGTTCAATAACTTGCTAGAGTTCAAATGTTTTCAAAGTTCACACACACATAATAACATAAAATTGGGCAATCTTTTTACTTCATTTTGAATATTTTAATTTGCCTGTTGCAGAGATATAAACATTTTAATCAGACGCAGCTTTAATTTTTTTTGCTCAGAATACATAAATACAATTACAAAGAAGTCATCATGGTATCGCGTTAAAAAAAAAGTAGCCCTTCAGAGCCACCAGGCCCATGAAACCGGAGTTTATCCCGGTTTCTGAGTCTGACCGTAGCCAACGTGAACTCATCAATAGTATGCGCTTGGCTAAGAAGTAGCAATGACTATCCCGCACAAATCTTTGGGCCTCTTTTTCGCGTACGAAGTGCCCGAATTGGCGTCAAAATATGGGACGAAGCCGTTTCGTATATGCTATTTTAAAAAATTAATTACGACGCTGTTTATCGATGAATATGACTGAAAGTTGGCACACAGTTAGAAAAAAGGTCATTTTAGATTATGTCAAGCGACAAAACTCGTGCGATTACCAGAAGACCGTTAAAAATAGATTTTTACTCTTTGGAGTAAAATATTTCTAAAACTACCGGGCGTGGAGGTTTTGTCGCTGACAAGGTAATACATGAACATTTCTTCTTTTTGGTTGTAAAATTTCATATGAATATGACGAGTACTTTTCCCGTATTTTACAAAACACCATCCAAATTTGCTCGTCAAGTTTCAATCTTTTAATTCACTTATTACGCAAGATACAACCAAAGGTCGAAAAAAAATGCCGAAAAAGCGTCCCATATTTTCGCGTTATTTTCCTCTTTGCGGGTCATCCAAATAAATTACACCTTTGAAACTGCATAACTTGTTTATTTATGAATGGATTTTCAAAATTCAAAAACATTTTTACTCAGTGGAGATAGGGCTTTGATTTTAGACAAAAATTTTCCTCAAAAAGAGAAAAAACATTTTTCATAGTCATTGCTACTAAGAAGCTCATAACATTGCCATCCGGAAGTATAACGACCAACACACAAAACTGTGTGTAACCATGAACGTTTATAGTCAAATTAATACAGTTCAGTGAGCACTACTCATAAACGCGGATGGCAAAAAACAATAACACAGGCCAGAGTGACGTCATCTTCGAACTATCTATAGATAGTTCTTAGTTGACGTCACTCGGGACTTTGTTATTGTTTTTTTTGCCATCCGCGTTTATGAGTAATACTCACTAAACTGTATTAACCCGACTATACTCATGGATACACATAGTTTTGTGTGTTGGTCGTTATACTTCCGGATGGCAATATTGTGAACTCCTTGGCCAAGCGCATTCTATCTATAGCCGGACAAGACCAAAAAATGACGTCAAAAGACAAGTCTTTGGCCACAAAAGAAAACAAATCGTGAGTTATATTCAATAGTTATGGAATCACTTTTTTTCCTAACGGCAACTCACTAGACGCTGCACAAACCTTAAAAATGACGTCAAACTATAAAACCTAGAGGGTTCTTGCGTCGCCATCGTTATGTTATAGCCTGACACTGAAACCCAAAAAAAGACTGGCATTTTGACGTCATTATTTGGTTTTTGCACCGCCTAGTTAGTTGTCATTAGTAGTGCTCGTGGAAACAAGTGATCCCATTGGTTGAACTATTGAATACAACTCACGATTTGTTTTCTTTTGTGGCCAAAGATTGGCATTTTGACTTCATTTTTTGGTCAGTATCAGGCTTTTAGTTAAACGATGGCTACGGTTCTAGTGTCCGGTTACATCTTAACGTTGGCTACGGTCTGATAGGAATAAACGATAGTGAAATGTGAAACAAAGCATATTGTTCGGTAGATAGGGGAGCTCAGGTTATCACCCTTTTAAGTATAGGAAGAAAACACTATTTTATTTACCTTGGAAGTTTACATAGTTGTTGTCTTAGACTGTTACAATCCACTCCAATTCTCCGCATCACTCGTTATCTGTCGTGTCTTGTGAATGCATTTGAAACAATACAACACTTAATAAACTCAATATACACCTATAAAACGTATCGAAGCATCATCGTTAACACACTTGCGTCTGGATGGATCACGGGTCAATTTATCACTGGTTGTAGTCATGATATTCCTTTGGTGGATCGATAGATCATTGTACTGACCAACAGATTTAAACTCTGGCCGGCCGGTGGCGAATAATCACAGATTATACACGGTTAGATCAATACATAACAGGCCCGTCTTGTTTACAGAGCAATACTTATTAGTGTTAGGGGTGGGTGGGTGGACATGCGCGATCCGTGTTTAATCTGTCTCAAAGGGTCGTTAGCCAATGCACACACACACACACACACACACACACACACACACACACACACCACACGTCCAAGGAAAATGCAGGGTTTGTCGATTATATTTTTTATGATAATTAACTGACCGCCGTGCTTTCACTGATTTCCATATGAAGGGTGTCCGTCATATCCGTCATATTATGTAATCATGAATTTTCTGTTTTCGCAAAACAGCGTGAAACAAGAATTTTGAAAAAGTTCCGTTTTCAATTCTAAGTCCTCAATGGAAGACAAACGCATAGATGACATACATGGCCAACCGGCTGAGATAAAAATTCCTGTAGTATAATAGCATCTTTTTTTGATAAACCATAATGTGCATGTGATATTTAATTGTAATTAAATTGGATTGATATGCTGTTTTTTTTAAAATGTTGATATAAGGTTGTGGTTTGCAAACGTTCGCAGCATATGGTTGAATACCCTAAAATCCATAAGCTCCACTCTCTCTCTCTCTCTCTCTCTCTCTCTCTCTCTCTCTCTCTCTCTCTTCTCTCTCTCTAGCACTTTGATAATAAAACTTGAAGGGTTTTGAGTTGTGGTGGAGGAAAGCATGTTGTTTATTGTTTTTTTGAACTGATTACACCAACCTACAACTGATGTGTTGTTGTTTTTATAGTGGTAATTTGTTGTTGTTGCTGTTGTTCTTGTTGTCTTTGTTGTTGTTTTTGTTGTTGTTGTTGTTGTTGTTGTTGGTGGTAATGTCATTCATGTTGCCTTTAATATAATTATCATTATAGTTGATATTATCGATGATGATGTTAATGATTATATAATTATCGTTGTCGATCAACAACAAAAAAATATCAAGTATAATTTAGACATTGAATTCACTCCCTTGTGAACTTAGAAATATTATGTACTACTCATCATAGTTCTGAATTATCAAGCCCCGAGGATGGGTTGGGACAAACTATGATAATGTCCCATGTACTCGAGTCATAGCGCAAATTGCAATATGTGCTCAAAATAATGTACATAGTAAAAAAAGTTTTTGAAATATCCAGCATCACAATATGTCATTTTGTTCAGTTTGAACCATGGGTATGTTTACAGATTTAACAAATGTAATGTAAATGTTGCTGCTCGAAGCTCGAAAAAATAAATAACAATTTGAAAATATATACAAGCTTTAATTTAATATACGAAAACAGATAAAATGGACTTTCGAATTTCCCCTTTATCAACAAAATTAGATTTGTTTTGTTGATTAAGGGGAACCCGAAACGTCCATTTTATCTAATTTCGTACATTAAATTGAAGCTTACATTCAATTTCACATTGTTTAGCAATGACTATCCCGCACAATTCTTAGGGCCTCTTTTTCGCTTACGAAGTGCCCGAATTCGCGTCAAAATATGGGACGAAGCCGTTTCGTATATGCTATTTAAAAAAAAATTAATTACGACGCTGTTTATTGATGAATATGACTGAAAGTTGGCACACAGTTAGAGAAAAGGTTATTTTAGATTATGTCAAGCGACAAAACTCGTGCGATTACCAGAAGACCGTTAAAAATAGATTTTTACTCTTTGGAGTAAAATATTTCTAAAACTACCGGGCGTGGAGGTTTTGTCGCTGACAAAGTAATACATGAACATTTCTTCTTTTTGGTTGTAAAATTTCATATGAATATGACGAGTACTTTTCCCGTATTTTACAAAACACCATCCTAATTTGTTCTTCAAGTTTCACACTTATTACGCAAGATACAACCAAAGGTCGAAAAAAAATGCCGAAAAAGCGTCCCATATTTTCGTGTTTTTTTCCTCTTTGCGGGTCATCCAA
>NC_088370.1:34031149-34063649 GCF_034508935.2 Berghia stephanieae | reverse complement strand
AAATACTGTGGATCCTTGTCTTAGGATCATATCTAGAGCTGCTATGTGGTCTTGTGGTATGACACTCGCTTTCGGATCGGAAGGTCCTGGGTTCGAGCCTCGATCGGCGCATAGTTGAGTCCTTTGAAAAGGCTCTTTACTCACATTCTCTCACCGTACTCAGGTATAAAATGAGTTCCTGGCCGTTAACAGCGTTTTCTCTGTCTGAAAAAATTGTAACATCGCTTAACAGACGTCATGTCACGTCCTACATGTTAAGTGTTGCTGTTGGCTATGGACCCCTTGTAAAGCGCTTTTTAGCCCGTTTAGTGGATATTGCGCTATATAAAAGCTCATTTAAAAAAAAAGAGAGATTGTGAGATGCAACAAAGTTATACCGCCATGTCAATGGGAATCTGTAGACACAACGAAGCCTTTTTGATCCGTTATATTATCTATTTTGCCGGTTTTTGGGAAACAAAAGAATCAAAATACAACACGTTTTTAAAACAAACTCTTATTAGCCAAAAAAACCCCCAAAAAACCCCAAGTCCTTCAAATATTAATCGATTAAAACGGCACTTGTCTTGTCAAAAACTCTCAAACCAGGGACTTCAAGGCAGTTTTGAGTGTTTTTTTTTTTTTTTGGACAAGATGGGGGTCATTTTAATCGATCGATATTTGAAGAAAGAGTTTTATGGTCGAAATGAATAAAACAACGTGTTTTTCCCCCCAGAGTACAGAGTATAGAACTAGCGGACTAATTGAACCATTTTATAGATAGAACGAAGTTGACGACATTCTGGTCTTTGTTATTGTCTTTTTTTTGCCATCCACGTTTATGAGTAATTCTCACTTAACTATAAACGTTTTAGGTTACACATAATTTTTGATTTTGGTCCGTTATACTTCCGGATGGCAATGTTGTGAGCTTCTTAGCCAAGCGCATACTGTCTATATGTTTGTTACAGTCTGTGTTCGTCCTTAAGTTGACAGTGGAATAGTATAGGTGTCATACCGAAAATCTTAAATTGACAAAACATCTCTTTATGTTTTGGTGGAATATAAGGCAAGAGTATATTTCTGTGTTTAGCTGACTATCTTTCATTCACAAAAAAACTGTTTCATTTTCGCCAGAATTATTTTTTCTTTTACTTAAAAACTTGATAGATTGAGATGACCTCGTCAACCTTAAGAATTTCTGACAAATGAACGTTAATATTAATTTAACCATGTTTTAAAGTCGAAGAAATATGAATATGCAATGTGCTGAAAGGCGTTTTTTTTTGGGTGTGTATGGAAGGTACGAGTAGTATAGGTAAGATAGATTGTCACTAATTATTGTGGATAATTATAAGACCCTTTGAAATGATGCCTATGATAAAATCAATGGGGGTGATTGACAATACAATACAATATATATATATATATATTATATATATATATATATATATATATATATATTGTGTGTGTGTGTGTGTGTGTGTGTGTGTGTGTGTTCATAAATAGCTCCTTTTATACTAAAGTTGAGCACTATTATTTCATGGTTTTTGTTTTTTGTTTATATTATTATATATATATATATATATATATATATATATATATATATATATATATATAATATAATATATATAGGAGCTAATCCTCTTCCACCTTTTATTTCCCATTGTTTGTAAATGACTTGTTAAAATTCGTTTTGGTCTGATGGCCCGTTTGTTTTGATTTTAGTTTTAGAATAGATACGGATCAGGCTTGGAAAATTTGGTATAAAAGATATCGAGGAGGAAGACTTATACATTTTTGGGATCCTTTTATCAATAATGTGGACTTGGTATTACATAGGATACCTTGATGAATGCGAAATTATAAATATAGAAACTCTTTGTTGCACAATCCGATCTATTATCCTCATGTCTCCATATTTCATGACTAGACTAAATCACTGCGTGTCTTTTGTGAACTAAATCACTGCGTGTCTTTTGTGAACTAAATAACTGCGTGTCTTTTGTGAACTAAATCACTGCGTGTCTTTTGTGAATTAAATCACTGCTTGTCTTTTGTGAACTAAATCACTGCGTGTCTTTTGTGAACTAAATCACTGCGTGTCTTTTGTGAACTAAATCACTGCGTGTCTTTTGTGAACTAAATCACTGCTTGTCTTTTGTGAACTAAATCACTGCGTGTCTTTTGTGAACTAAATCACTGCGTGTCTTTTGTGAACTAAATCACTGCTTGTCTTTTGTGAACTAAATCACTGCTTGTCTTTTGTGAACTAAATCACTGCGTGTCTTTTGTGAACTAAATCACTGCGTGTCTTTTGTGAACTAAATCACTGCGTGTCTTTTGTGAACTAAATCACTGCGTGTCTTTTGTGAACTAAATCACTCCTTGTCTTTTGTGACAAGACGAGACACATAACCACACAGTAATGATATTATACCGTCTTAACCTTATTGTAATAAACGACGAATACTCAGCTTTTTTTATCGTCACATTATAATAATGCTAATTGTCAATGATTTGACTTTAGGTTTAAATACGAGGCAATAATTTATAACGGGCTGGATCGATTAATTCTAAGTTATTGAGAAGAACACCGTCCATGACACAGAGGAAGAGATAGGAACAATGCTTCCTCAGAGTTCAAACTTGATTATAGGGAATGAGATTAGGGGAAGAGTAGCGTCCCTTGATTGGACGTCACCTTACAGAGAGAACGTCAATTTGGTTTTGCGCATGCGTCGAAGCGTCTCAATCCAGCATGACGTTCTCTCTCTCATAACATTTCCGCCGTGACGTCCAATCAAGGGACACTACTCTTCCGCTAATCTCATTCCCTATAGGTTTACGGTAATGATAAGAACACACTACAGCTAAAACACTCTTGAGGTGCGGATTGTCTTTACTCTGTTGTGACATCTAGTTGTCTAGCATTTCCACCAAGAGAGCAGTGACAGTGTCATGACAAGACTTTTTAAGGAAAACCAATTTGATTGCAATTATAATTCGATGAATAATACCAGAAATCATATATCCAGCATGAAGAATAAAACGTTTAGATTTTCATTGTTTAGAACCAAGCTGCTCGTTGCTGGGCGGACGTGACACCAGACTATTGAATCCTATTACTGCAATATCGACATTTTAACATCTATTTATCATAGTTTTTGAATTTGAAATTATTGTTAAGGAAACCCGATACGCCAGCTTTCATTCCATTCATGAAACTTTCACATAATTTCATTTTCATTTTCCTTTGCATCGGGTATCAATTCAAACCTGAGTTGATTGATATAATGCATATAAATTGCCCCTTAGAAAAAAAAAACAACAACACCCGAGCAAACGTTGTCACTCATCCGGTTTCTGATCAAGCTTAATACAGATTGACTTTTGCCTTGGCGTGTCACCTCTTCAGTTTAAAAAAAATAATTGAGCTTTTATATAGGGCAATATCCACGAAACGTGCTCAAAGCGCTTTACAAGGGATCCCTGGTCAACAGCAACACTTGACATTTGGGACGGGACATGACGTCTGTTAGGGGATATTACAATTTTTTTCGGACAGAGACAACGTTGTTAACAGGCAGGTAGTCAGTTTTTAACCCGAGTACGGTGATAGAATGTGAGTAAAGAGTCTTTTCCAAGGACTCAACAATGCGTCGAGCGAGGCTCGAACCCAGGATCTTCCGATTCGAAAGCGATACTACAAGACCACATAGGCGCACAATTAACCTCATATGTTAATTTAGTGTTTTGTCACCCTTTGAATCAAAGTCATGACAAGTGATTTGATTCAATGCCCGTTTTATTCATCAACAAAACATTCAATTGTCACCCTCTGCCTTACGTGGTATATATAAGGTTATTATGCCCGATTAAATAATAGATTTAGACAACAAGCTGTACAAGGGGCGGTACTTATGGTCTACTGATTGTAGATTGAGCTTTTCTATAGCGCAATATCCACTAAACGTTCTCAAAGCGCTTTGCAAGGGTCCCTGGCCAACAGCAACATTTAACATTTAGGACGGGACATGACGCGATATTACAATATTTTCGGACAGAGACAACGCTGTTAACGACCATATACTCATTTTATACCTGAGTACTGTGAGAGAATGTGGCTAGAGAGCTTCTCATAGAAATCAACTATGAGCCGAACGAGGCTCGAACCCAGGACCTTCCGACTCGAAAGCGAGTGCCATACCACTAGACCACATAGCCGCACAATTAACCTCATATGATGTTAATTTAGTGTTTTGTCACTCTGTGAACCAGTCATGACTAGTGATTTTATTCAATGCCCGTGTTATTCATCAACAATACATTCAATTTCAATGTCACCCTCTGCCCTACAAGCTATAAGATTATTATGTCGGATTAAATAATAGACTTAAGACAACAAGCTGTATAAGGGGCGGTACTTATCTACACTCTTCTGATTGTACTGCTGCTTTTTGGGCGTTATATAATATTCACACCATGCACATAAGAGCAGGGTTATTATAGGAATGGAAAGAAGGAACTTATTACATTGTTCATTGTCGTAACAATGCAACTCGTTTAAGATATTTATAAGTAGGCTTGTGTAAGTAAAAAGCCTTTTATGGAACTCCTTTAATATAGTTCTGCTTTGTAAATGAGGCAACTGATTCGAATGATAAAATTTGATTTTGCTTTGTTTTAAAAAAATAATTTGAGTTTCTTTCTATCTTTCTTCTTCTTCTTCTTCTTCTTCTTCTTCTTCTTCTTCTTCTTCTTCTCCTCCTCCTCCGTCTTCTTCTCCTCCTCCTCCTCCTCCGTCTTCTTCTTCTTCTTCTTCTTCTTCTTCTTCTTCTTCTTCTTCTTCTTCTTCTTCTTCTTCTTCTTCTGCTCCTCCTCCTCCTCATCCTTCTCCTCCTGCTCCACCACCACCTCATCCTCCTCTTCTTCTTCAACCTGTTTCACATTTTTTCTTTCTTTTTTTTTTCTTCTAGCCCATAAAGTCTTTGCCTTTTTTTATAACATATTCAGAAAAACGTTTCATTTAACATGTAGCCTGTTAGGCGATATTGCATTTTTTTCAATGACAACGTTGTTAGCGGCCAGATACTCATTTTACACCTGAGTACGGTGAGAGAATGTGAGTAAAGAGCCTTCTCAACTACACACCGAGCGAGGCTCGAACCCAGGACCTTCCTATCCAAAAGCGAGTGTCATACCACTAGACCACATAGCCGCACAAACAATGTAATAAACAATGTATCTGATATAGCCCCATAGGAAGAGTTAAACTGAGAAATGTCCAGTGGTCTATGTGGTCAGGCAATCGAGTCCATCCCTCCCAATCCATCTGATCTCTCTGAAAACGTGATGACCTGAATCCAAGTTAAAGGAACGTCGTCCTATTGAAAAAGCTATCTGATCTCTCTGAAAACGTGATGACCTGAATCCCAGTTAAAGGAAAGTCGTTTTATTGAAAAAGCTATCTGATCTCTCTGAAAACGTGATGACCTGAATCCAAGTTAAAGGAACGCCGTCCTATTGAAAAAGCTATCTGATCTCTCTGAAAAGTGATACTGACCAAGTTAAGAACGCCGTCTATGAAAAGCTATCTGATCTCTCTGAAACTATGACCTGAATCCAAGTTAAAGGAACGCCGTCCTATTGAAAAAGCTATCTGATCTCTCTGAAAACGTGATGACCTGAATCCAAGTTAAAGGAACGCCGTCCTATTGAAAAAGCTATCTGATCTATCTGAAAACGTGATGACCTGAATCCAAGTTAAAGGAACGCCGTCCTATTGAAAAAGCTATCTATGGCTGACTCATTTCAAGGGGAAATCTAAGAACCATCTCTGTCAACATACAAGCTCCTATCCCGTTCCTTCTTTAGGATTTGTGCTCACTGAATTCTCTTTTCTCACTGCGTTCTTCTTTCTCTTCCATTTTATTATCCAATTCTTTGTCCATTTCTTTTTTCTGGTCAACTGTATCATCATAAATTTTCTGTTTGGCCATTTTCAGACCATAATAATTTTCATCGGTTTCTTTGCTGTATTTTTATATCTTTTTAAATATTATCTGAATTTAAGCTTTTTAATCTTAATCGAAAATACGATTTTATGGATAGTTTTGAATTGAGATTCGCTTTTCGGCAGCTGTTTTATTCTGGCATTATGGGTTTTATAAGCAATTGGTCAAATATGATATCAGATTAAAATATTTGGTCATAATTTATTAATGGGAATTGTAATAAGTCATCTATAGATAGAATGCGCTTGGCCAAGGAGTTCACAACATTGCCATCCGGAAGTATAACGGACCAACACACAAAACTTTGTGTAACCATGAACTTTTATAGTCTGGTTAATACCGTTTAGTGAGAACAACTCACAAACGCGGATGGCAAAAACAATAACAAAGGCCTGAGTGACGTCATCTGCATACTATCTATTGAGTTTCTCGACACTTGACTTATGGTATCACAGTCACAATAACAATAACAACAAAGAAGAAAATATAAATTCCCTTGTCAACAATTTTATTAATAATGTCGTAAGAATGCGAGGGTTTTTTGGATGTCAGTTACAATGTTGTTTTATAAACTCCGGATTATGTAGTCTTCTCCATTTTGTAAATTCCAGGGAACTTTAATTAAAAAGCATGAGGTTGATTACTTTGGTTTGCAATTAATGAAAATCAGCTTTTTGATCAAAAATTAAAGTCAAGGCAAAGCACTTGCGATCGACCATTTTTGCCGTACTCTGGAAAAACCCATATTTAAAAATTTGGCCGGAAAACTCGTCCTTCAAATATCGATCGATTTAAATGACTCTCATCTTGACAAAACCCCTCAAACCTGGGACTTCGTGAAGTCCCAGGTTTGAGAGTTTTTGCCAAGATAAGGGTCATTTAAATCAATCGGTAGTTGAAGGACGAGTTTTCCGGCCAAATTTTTGAATATGGGTTTTCCATAGTTGGGCAGTTTTGAGTTTAATCGTTATAACATGATCCAGCTAACTGAATGCCTCTATTCTAAGGATTTTAGCACCAGTGCATGTCAACAGATCTGTCTGACAACAACGCTTAGATAAATGTCTATGTCAAGACGAGGAAAAAATGCCTAACATCATTGTGGAAAAGCAGCTGATGCTCTTTTTGTTTCCTCAATCATCGGAGATGCGTGTTGCCGTATTGATATATATCGTGCAAAAATTGTCACACGTGTTTTCCAAAACAACATCCGTCAGCTTCTTGTGGCTGCTGACAACATTTCCACGCATACATGACCTTGATCAACATACCCATGTGATCGTAGTGCTCCAACCGTTCCTTGTCTTTGGTGTGATAGCAGCAGGCTAGTTTGTGATTGTCCGTAGGGGAGAACAGCTTTTGACAACGTAGACATTTGGACACGATCTGCTTGACCTGTCCTCGTCTCGCGCGGACTTTTTGGGAAACTTCACCCCTGACGCATAGGTCATTTTGCTGGGATGGCAGTTGACGGTTACTGGCTCGGCCTTCGTCGTCCGAATGGTAACCGTCAAATCGAGAGGCTGTAGAACGGGGCGTCAGGCCTTGCGATCTGGCCGATAGCAACTTAAGCTCATTGCCCGGTTGAGGATCGACTAAGGATCTACCTTCCAATAGACTAGAAGTCTCTGTCTTCAGGTTGAAAGCCGTGTCATTTGTACTAGGGTATTTGTTTTGTCTGTGGATGTCTGTGTTGTTAGATTTCGTTATCGTACCAACGAACCTTTTACGGTTCGAAACTGAACCAGTGATCTCAAATGAAGATTTCTTCCAGTACGCTATGCTTTTTGCCGTTTGGTAATGATTTCCAGCGGCTTTGACCTTTTGAAAATGGGCAATGGGGGCTGGTTTTTGAGTGGTGATTCGGACTTTATCCATCCAAGGCGTCGCTTTATTCAACGTGTCCATGCTACTGATGGCTTCGTGAAGAGAATCCTCTAATTTTTTTGCTCTGTGTTTTAGTTTTTCAAGTTTCTCTTCAGAAATCTCGATAAATGATTGCTGCTTGTGTATTCCCAGCGGTGTGCCGTCATCTCTCTGTGAATCGTAACGGCTGTAACCAGACTCTGAAGCATCACTGATGTAACCATTTTTGTTACTATATTTTCCAGTTGGATATGATTTTGACGGAGCAGTTCCATTTACAACTGGTGGATCTTGCACAGCGTAGGGACTCTTGTTTAATTTGTAGATTTTGCTAGACTTAAGATTATCCCCCTTCTGTTTATCATTTGGACTTTTCGATTTATTCGTCGTTTTCCCGTGTTTGCCCACGGCCAGATTGACCCTGGGTGACGGCATGAAATCGTCCTTGTACGTGCCCACACACTTGTCCGATGTCTCCGCCTTCTGACCTTTGACCATCGCCTCCAGACGATTTAGATGTGTTTGGAGATTGAGCGCGTCTTCGCTTTTATCCAGCAACGTTTTCTTTAACATATTCACTTCCTCTTGCATGCTTTTGTTCTCGATCTCGAGCAGTCTGAGCCTTTTCTCGATGTCTTTTCTCTTGAAGTAATCCCGTGCCTGGTTGTCTTGAATGAAAAGGGAGAGAGCGTCGACCAGACTTTGATACTGACTAGACTTGGAAGACATAAGGCGAAGACAAGCTTTTCGATCCGTTATTAGTGTGTCGCAAATCTCCACTAATACGTCAATGCTGTCCTTTAGAACCTGGTTCCAATCTGAGTCGTCATCAAAATCCACAAGGACTCCGTTAATTGTGTAGTGACCAAACGGCACGGTTTCGGTTGTATCCGGTTTGCTCGGGGGACAGTTGTTAGAATTAGAAGTGTATCCTGCGCGACGTTGTATGTTACTGTTGTCGCTTAAGATTCCCGCATGTTTTGAAAACGGTATCTTATTATTGTTGCTCCCTGTCTTTTTCCTTAAGCCGTAGACTTGTTTACCCGTCCCTGGGTCACTCTCATAATTGGTAGGTTCGCACACTTCTATCATATTAAATGAGGATTGCCTTAACATCGATGACAAATCCTCTAAAGAACCATTCATTTCACTATCAGAAGTATTATACTGATGGTTAACTTGGTGTTTGTTTTTGGAGGAGATTGAATTGTTCAATACTGACGATTTCGTCCCACCTCCGCCTCTTATGTTACCGAATCCTTTCACGTGTCCCTGTCTTAACGAAGGTCCTTTCCGAAACACGTTTTGCTTTTCGTCATGCGTATTGTCATGGTTCTGAATACCGTAAAGAGATTCGCTGACGGTAGAGACGAGAGTACGAAGTGTCGTAGCTGCTTCTATCACCAGATTCCGACACTCCAACGATCCTTTTCTTTCTTTCTCCGCCGTCTCCAGGGCCTGTGCCAGTCGGACTGCCCAAGCATTTCGTTCTGTCTGCATGTGTGATGCTAACCAGGCGTAGAACAAAGCGTAGTTCTCTCGTAGAACTCTGGGGAAACAAAGAAATTACACAATATTTAGTGGGAACCTTAACCCTCTTCTTACAAACTACAGGAAAATCGTCACATTTTTCTTTATCAGATTTGCTTTGCACATAAAAAACGTAAGAAAAATCGCTGTTTTATAAAGTTTGTTAAGCTGCACAAAAATGTGCTTATCTAGTAGAATGAGTTTGAGTGTAAAAAGTCAAGTTGTGTGTTAGTTAGGTATAGCATGTCTGGAAAAATCATGAAAATGGTCGGTAAGGAGAGTGTTAAATACCTGGTGAAACGTTGGGGGAAAGATAGGATTTAGATAATATTTAATGCTAACATTATACTGTACTAGTAAAGTTAAGATCATACGTTGCATTAGTAAAGGCAGCTCAATTGATATAGATATAGAAAATAAACAAATAATAAATTCCCTTCATTCACCCCAAAGGTATTTTGTTCTTTTGGTCTTTTCCTAGAGAAGAGTGAGTGGGATAATCCAGGCATCAGTCGCAGTGAGTTAAGTGAATTATAGCGAGTTTACTTGTTCAAGGTCAAACAGCGCGAACTCGGTACCTTCTGGTGCGAAGCAAAGATCGTACCGCTATGCCAAGCTGCTCTCATTTTACCGCCATATTACAACATAACCAAGCAAACTTGGAGGGTTAATCTGTTCTTATAACTGAACTCTCAATTTTGGAAATCCCCGATCGTGGCTGTATAATAAAGTCCTCCTCGAGCTCCATTCAAATGCGGGCTCAGGCATGCTTTTCACTGTTGAAAGAATTCTACAATATTTTATATTTTTATCGACAATAGATATTCATGAAATAATGAAGACGCCATCCTATTTTTTTCATTACAAATTTTAATCGATTTTTTTCTTAACTCGCTCAATCCTAAAGATTTTTGCTGCTTTTCAAAATTGGAAGAAATGTATTAAAAATGAGCATGTACACAGACAGGTCTAGGTAGTTTTATTCAACTACCATTAACATGTAAAAACTAAAAACATTAGATTTGATATAGAGCCTATAATTTGTCTCAGAAAAATGTAATAAATAGGCATGGGATAAAAGTAACCCGGTTAAACTGTGGATATAGTCGGTGTTAGGGTTGAGTGAGTTAATGCATGGATCCCAAACCAGAATAAAATTCTCTTTTTACAGAATTAATCAATAAGCCATTGATTGCCCTTAAATAACTTTATTCGATTTTTGATATATTTTTTTTCATATTTACTTAGTGCCCAATACTTAATTTATCAAACTTGAAACTTAAAACCCCTTTGCTTATTTCTGCCAAGTTCCCAGCTCCAAATAGTGCAGTATTTACCATTTCGTGAACTTCAGTTAAAGACATCTTATTATTGCATAAAATGTGTTTTTCTCTAGAAATATTTAATTAATCCTACCGTGCAATGATGAAATTTTCTGCCACGTTCGTTCTGAGAAACTCGTTGACCATGCTTTTGATATCTGGGTCCACTTTGACGGACTGTGTTTGGGCTGGGGTCACCCTCGGACGCATGAATAGCCTTCTGAGCGCCGGATCCGTTCTATCCATGTGCTGTAGTTTGTCGATCGTGCTATACCCGATGTCCTTGACCTCTTCCATCTTTTCCATGTCGTCGAGAACGTCTGTATTGTCGTGGATTTTACTGTATCCGTCATCGTCTGAATTCGTGTCCGTTTTGGATTGTTTTGGGGAATACAACTGAAAGCGGCCTGGCTGATCGTTGTTGACTTTGTCGTTGTCGTTGTTGTTGTCTTCGTTGACCTTGTTCTGATTGTTGTTGTCGTCGTTGTTGGCTTTGTTGCTGTCGTCGTCGTTGTCTTGTACCAAGCGTGTGTTGTTTGTGTTGACGTGTGGTTGGAATTGCGATGATGGAGGGGATGATGGAGTTTGCAACTCGTCATTCTTAGAATGTTCTATGTCGGACGATGTGATGATATGGGATTTAGCAATAATTCTATTAGTCAATTCTAAACCTTGTGAGAATCGCCTGGTATTTAAGGAGGCATCTTCATTGCGTAGGTTATCTTTGTCATTGTGTAAAGTGTAATCGTCGTTCGTCTGTTTCTTGCTATTCTTCCTTTCATAAGATCCGTACTGGACGTAGCCGTTCCCGTCAAAGTCGTCTGGTGATTCCAAATCCGAGTCCGACTCCGATCGTTGGTCAGCATTATCGTTATCTACTTCATTATCATCTACGTTATCATCCACGCCTTCGTCATCCCCGTATCCATTTTCAACTATTATATTATCGCTATTATGATATGCTTTATCGTCAGACGTGTCGTCAGTAGAGCTCGTTTCTTTTGCAATGGAGCCCAGGGACGACGATGTGAAACCCCCTCCATGTGACGATGTACTGGTTTTCCGAGAATCAACACTATGTCCGTGTGTAGTATGGTTCTTTGTCGTTTGAAGTGGATCAAGACGGCTGTCCATTTCCGAGTCATTGTATTCGTGGATTACGTTAGATTCATTGACATTTTGTCCTAATGCATGATCACGTGATTCGTTTTTCCCATGTCCAGACAACAAGCCGTCAGACAAACGTCTCGTGCTTTCCATGGCGTCGAAAGAACTCCTGCTGTACTGGCTAGAATTTTTCCTCGCGGTCGACATGGTCGTTCATTCAATCGCGGTACACCTATTGTCATGTACTGATGATAAAATGCACAAGTCATTCAATTATAATTCAGACCGGCCAGTTCTTATCATTTTACTAGACAATTGATTCGATTAGAAGTTGAAAGGGTTGTATGTTGTCATAGGATGTGTGCCTTTGTGTGACCTGTTTTATTTATTCATCAACGCCATCGTTTGTGTTGTCGATCACTTGAGCAGTTCTAATTCATTTTACTAGACAATTGATTCGATAAGAAGTTGAATGGGTTATTCGGTGTCATAGGATGTGTGCCGTTACGTGACCTGTTTTATTTATTCATCAACGCCATCGTTTGTGTTGTCGCTCATCTGCTCGTGACCATTCATGATGGTTTGTGTTATTGTGGAACATCTTGGAACGACTTGCTTGTCAATATGGATGATATCTGTGAGATCTGGGGACGGTAAAAATATAATTATGGTAAAATAAATACAGTAATAAAATAGTGTTAACATATCCTTTTGTTTAACCACCCAGTCGTGCTCGTGATAATGTGCTGAATGTTAAAAAATTGGGTGAAAAAATTGTTTGCATTTATATCTTTATTTTAATCCGTAACATACCAAATTAATGGTTGGCAGGTCGAATATATGTGGCACAGTCCAAGGTTTTTTTTTATCTTTTTTCTTCTTTTTTTCCTTAAGTAAGAAGTCGTTACACAATTTATGGGTACGACTGCTGGGCAGCTTAATTAAACATTACTTTGACCATATATTATATTATCACAAACAGAACGAGCTTAGCATTGACAATTGTTTTTTTTAATGCACTACGAAATAAGGTTAAAGAAAGGAGTACGTGATATAGAAGATTAAGTATACGAAATAACGTATTGTTCACACCGTTTGAAAGAACAGAAACTAATGAAGATACGTGACTCGTCGTCTCAATTGGATATTATGTCGGAGTAAACTATATCCAAATAATTGAATATATGGATAGTATGCGCTTAGCTAAAAAGCTCACAACTTTGCCATCCGGAAGTATAACGGACCAACACACAAATCTATATGTAACATTGAACGTTTATAGTCTGGTTAATACAGTTTAGTGAGAATTACTCATTAATGCAGATGGCAAAGAACAATAACAAAGACCTACGTGACGTCAACTTCATTCTATCAATTGTCATGCCGAACTTTTTTAACATCAGAAAAAAATGTGCATCGAACGGTGCCAGACAAAACAGAGAGAGAAATACAAGAGAAAAAAAAAAACAATTTAAAAAATCAGCCTGCCCCGACTGTTTATCTTAAACCAGTGCCTGCTCCTAAATTTGTCACGAATACATTAACCTTGGGATTTATTATTGTACTTCGTTGGAGAGAATGAATGTACTTTGTTAAACTTCAAAATTTAAATATCATTGCTTTCAATTTAAATTTACTTTTTGACATGTTTCACCCCGCCCCCCCCCCCCACATAATACCGTTTTGTGGTGACGAGTCACAAATAAAGTTGTGCGGCTATATTATGGTCTTGTGGTATGACACTCGCTTTTGTATCGGGGGGCCCTGAGCTCAAGCCTCGCTCGGCGCATAGTTGAGTCCTTGGAAAAGGCTTTTTACTCACATTTTCTGACCGTACTCGTGTAAAATGAGTACCTGGCCGCTAAAGGCGTTATCTCTGTCGGAAAAAAAAATTGTAGTATCGCCTAACAGGCATTATGTCTCGTTCTACATGTTACGTGTTGCTTTTGGTCAGGTGCCCTTTATAAAGCGCTTTGAGCACGTTTTGTGGATATTGCGCTTTATAAAAGCTCAAGTTTTTTTTTTAATGATTCAAATCACTGAGTAAAATCATTGACCACATTGTGTTATTCCCTTATTTATGAGTCACATTTACTCCCTTTATCTTTCTCTCCATTTTATTGACTCATTTAGGCACCTCTAGAAATCATTGAAATCATTGACCACACGGTTAGACTGGAGTTATACATAGTTCGAAGTTGACGTCACTCAGGTCTTTGTTATTATATTTTGCCATCCGCGTTTGTGAGTGATTCTCACTAAACTGTTTTAACTAGACTATAAACGATCATGGATACACACAGTTTTGTGTGTTGGTCCGTTGTACTTCCGGATGGCAATGTTGTGAACTTCTGAGCCAAGCGCATACTATCTATACAATAATGATCACGTTCCATTCGACCGTAAGAATGTGTTTCATGGACCCTCCGGGGTCCGGTACTCAAACATGGGAAAACAGCAATGGTCAGGTACACAAATATGGGAAAACAGCCATGTCCGATCCGAGCTAATTGGTCAAACAGCAGTTAGGGATCAGCATTGTGTTGAGTTAAAACGATTAGTGTCGCTCTATGACTCCGTGTGTGTGTGTGTGTGTGTGTGTGTGTGTGTGTGTGTGTTTATGTGTGTGTATCTGTTTGCGTGTGTCTGTATATGTGCAAGTTTGTGTGATTGTACGTATGTACTTGTGCATGTGTTACGTTTTTAAGCGCTGCGTAATTTATTGGAACGACCGAATTACTCCTAATTAATCAAGTAGAGCTATACCAAACTAGGTGTGTATGTATTGATGGGTGTGACTTAAACTGACTTAAAAGTCTTCACAATCAGTGGCTCAATATTATGCTGTCTCATATCGTAGCCATCGTTAACATACATATTCTCCTCAGTAAAATCTCAGAGAGAAGCGCTCATTGGATATGACAAATTATATAATTCTAACGAACGCAACCATCCAACATTTTACCACTACAGGTGCCTACAAAAAAGAATTGATAACGTAACCCCCCCCCCCCCCCCAAAGCCCCCCAACAAAACCAACCAAACATATAAAGAAGAGAATTTTTACAAAATAATCTAAATAAGAACCCCCCCCCCCCCCAAAAAAAAAAAAAAATAAAAAAAATTAATATAAAAATCAACAAAAAACAAAACAAAACAAAAACAAACAAAACAAAAAAAAAAAACAAAAAAAAAAAAAAACAAACAAAAACGAAAGAAACAAACATAAAAAAAAACAATGTAAAAACAAAACAACAAAAACCTGAGTCTGACACCGAAAAAATGTCAGGAATCGATTTTAAACTGTAGTTTTAGGGTAGAAACATTTAGAAGACAGTTCGTCGACTGTGCTTTGATTTCCTCCATAATTCTTTGAATACCATATTATTGTCTTTTTTCTTTTTTTGTTTTGGTTTGTTTCGTCAAATGTTGCAAAACAGCATTTAACACAGCTTCGAATGTACGTTGTTTACCAGGGGAAAAATTGACAAAGCTCCAAGAGCAAGGTTATAGAATTAATAAAGTTGAAGTCACCTGGTCTTTTGGACCTCCAATCGGGTGATTAGTTCTCACTTAAGTCCTTCAAACATACTATAAACACATCTTTTTATGTCTTACGATTAATTAGGTGAGTATTTTTGCCTAAACCTATAACGTCAATAGAGCTTTGCATAAATAGACCCTAAAGACAAATTTCCCCATGGGGATGAATAAAGGAATATAGCATAATAATATATATATTATATATATATATATATATAAATTATATTATATATATATATATTTATTTATTTTAACACACGTCGTTTCCATCAAACTTGTCTTACTGTAATATGTTTTGTTTTATATCACTGTAAAGCGCTAAGAGCCTGTGATAACGGGGTAAAGCGCTATATAAATGCCATTTATTATTATTATTATTATTATTATAAAGCTATGTGTAACTATGAACTTGTGTAGTCCGGTTAATCCTTTTTAGTGAGAATTACTCATAAAACGTAGATGCGAAAAAACACTGACAAAGACCTGAACGACGGCAACTATATTCTATCTATACATGATTACACGAAGAAGCACTTAAGACTTGCTCACCTTTAATCATGATTAAAAAAAAACCCCAATATTATCCAAGAGTCATTACATTTACACTGCATCGGATAATATATAATGTTCATATGGGTACTGAATTTATTCCTCTCACGCTTCCAGCGGTTTATATAATAATAATAATACACCATACGATACAATGCATGTGTTACCAGTATTGTTTTTGTCAGGGATTAATTAACGATAAAGGGACAAGTCAAACATGCCAAGGGTTAATGATACAGAGACACACACTCGGGTACGCAAACACGTACACACACATACACACACACACACACACACGCGCGCGCGCACACACACACACACACACACACATATGCGGGGTTCCCTTTTGCTTGATTGGCAAAAACATTCAAACCTGGGCAAAAATTTAATAAAACAAAACAAACACAAACACAATAAAAAAAAAACAAACAAAAATCACCAAACAACTAAAATAAAAACAAGTCTACTCAACCTGGGATTGAAATTATTCCCTTTGTTTGTTGGGCGAGTACTCTGTAATTAGAATTTTAGTCATTCGGTCCCCCCCACCCCCTTTCTTATTTTTTAAAAGGTACAGTTTTTAAAATCTCCAACACGAACTTTATCAATATGTTGTTATTGCGATTATGGTGATGATGGTTGTTGTTGTTGTTGTTGTTATTATTATTGATGTTTTCATTGCTAACTGCGGTTAGGGTGGCACAGTTTTGCATTGCCTAGCATTGATTTAATGACATCTTTTTTTTTGTTTTGTGTATGTACGTATGTTTTAGTGTGTGTGTGTGTATGTGTGTATGTATGTGTGTATGTGTGTATGTGTGTGTGCATCTGCAATTATGCTTTAACTCACTCAATCCAAGAGATTTTTGCTAATTTTCAAAATTGGAAATAATGTATTAAAATGAACATGTACAGAGATAGTTTTATTCAACTACCATTAACATGTAAAATCTAAAAACATTAGCTTTGATACTATGCCTATAATGTCTCTCAGAAAAATGTAATAGATATGTATGGGGTAAAAGTAACCCGGGTAAACTACGGATATAGTCGGTGTAAGGGTAGAGTGAGTTAAACTAGCTAGGACACCAGAACGTAATCGAGACCGAGATTGTAAATCAAAGACTGGAATGAGATACCAATAAAACCATTTACTGTGACCTTAAGTCATAACAGTTAAAAAAGATAGGACCTTAGTTTATCTCAAAGTACCTTCTGCGAGCCTGAAACATTCAGTTCTCTGCGGCTATGTGGTCTTGTGGTATGACACTCGCTTTCGGATCGGA
Source organism: Berghia stephanieae (assembly GCF_034508935.2). Lineage (NCBI taxonomy): Eukaryota > Metazoa > Mollusca > Gastropoda > Nudibranchia > Aeolidiidae > Berghia > Berghia stephanieae. Next base: position 34,046,450 of record NC_088370.1, on the reverse strand, counting down.
AGGTCCTGGGTTCGAGCCTCGCTCGGCGCATAGCTTAGTCATTGGAAAAGGCTCTTTACTCACATTCTCTCACCGTACTCAGGTGTAAAAAGAGTACCTGACCGTTAACAGTGTTGTCTCTATTCGAAAAAAATGTAATATCACCTTACAGGCGTCATATCCCATCCTATTTGTTAAATGTTGCAGTTTGCCAGGGACACTTTGTAAAGCGCTTTGAGCACGTTTAGTGGATATTACGCTATATAAAAGCTCAAATTTATCTGCGGTTAGGGTGGCACAGTGTGGCATTGCCTAGCATTGATTTTATGACATCTTTTTGTTTTGTGTATGTACATATGTTTTAGTGTGTGTGTGTGTGTGTGTGTGTGTGTGTGTGTCTATGCGTGTTAGTGTGTGTATGTGTGCATGTGCAATTACTATGCTTTAGACAAGCTAGGACACCAGAACGTAATCGACACCGGGATTGTAAATCAAAGACTGGAATGAGATTCCAATAAAACCATTTACCGTTACGTTAAGCCATAAGAGGCCAGACTTGTTGAAATTTCATCTGACATTTAGCTAGAGAATAGCTGCATTCATTGATTCGGGTTTGAATGATCCATTGATCTCGAAATATTATGTCTATTCATTGAGTAGAGTAGTTCCTCGGTCCTTCAACGTTGTTAGGGCCCTTGAGGCTTGAGTTATCCCGGTTTCTGTCGCGTTCAAAGGATAGTGGTAATTGTTTGCTATCCTTTAGATAGGACCTTAGTTTATCTCAAAGTACATTCTGCGAGTCTAACACATAACATAATATTATGTCTATTCATTGAGTAGTTCCTCGGTCCTTCAACGTTGTTAGGGCTCTTGAGGCTGGACTTATCGTTTTTGGAGGGGGGGGGTGTTTCTTGTTTATATTTTTTAAATTTTGTTTTCTTTAGCGTTAAAAGGACAGTAGTAACTGTGTGCTATCCTTTAGATAGGACCTTAGTTTATCTCAAAGTACATTGTGCAAATCTAACACATTCAATTATGCAATCACTGCTGTTGAGTGAACAGAAGGTTCTGGAAAAAATTGTCTCCACCCAAGTTAATGCAGTTCTTTTTGCCTAGTATCTTGGTTATTATTCTACAACAGATCTACAAGAGAACCCCTATTCAGATTAATGAGAGGGGTAATTTTCAAATCAATCAAGCCCCCCCCCCCCCCCCCCGTCTCTCTCTCTCTCTATCGCTCTCTCTCTCTCTCTCTCTCTCTCTCTCTCTCTCTCTCTCTCTCTCTCTCTCTCCTTTCCAGTGAAGGAAGAGCGGTAATATGTTTCAATAAAACCAGGGTCAGTAGCTGCCGTTATAACAAGATGAATAACGAGAAAGATTATAACGACTTTCAGCTTCCCCCATTACAAATGGTTAAAACACGAGTAAAAGAAATGCCAGTGGATGATGAGGATTTACGAGATGTGAGATGCCAATACCGGTGTTTATGGGGGCTTTCTCACTCACTAAAGTCACGAAAAATAAGGATATTACAGCCCTCGGCGATTTTCTCTCTTTTTTTTTAATATGTTCATAGTTTTTGAATAAAAAATTAGGATAACTGTTCTGTTTTCTTTTTCTTTTTCTTCTTTTAAAAAAATATCTTAATCTATCTTTTTCTGTCTTTCTGTTTTATTTTTTTTTTGTGGGGTGGGGGGGGGGGGGGGGTTGATTTTTAGACAACATAATACATTCCTCTGTATCTATATGCATGAAGGTTTCACAGAGCATTAAAAGGTTTTAAAGGGTTTTTTAAAAAGCTATTAGTTCTTAAATGATATGATGCGATACGGCATTTGTAAATATGAAATTGGTTAAAAGTTTAGTCAATGCTAACTCCATGTTTTAATTGTTCATTATTCATATTTTATAAAATAATATGTGTCCCAGGGCCTCAAATCATGTGCCGGAAAGTGAACTAAAAGCATTAATGATCTGTATAATATAAAAATGATTTGTAATAGAAAAGATGATTGACTGTGTGACAGAATGGCTGGCTGGGGACCGTCAGAAGGGAAGAACCATACGATGTAGATACATGAAATTTTTGTTTTTCGCTTTTGGAGGAACTTAACTCATTCACCTCTATTAAAACAAACAAAACTGACTCTAGTCTCATATTTTTTACTATAAATTTGATTTTTGATAACTGACATCCCGACGCTATACCGTATGTGGGTGATGTAAATGTGAAATTGAATGTAAGCTTCAATTTAATGACGAAAACAAATAGAATAGACGTTTCGGGTTACCCCTTTATTAACAAACAAGATGAATGAAACACTATAGATGAATGAGATGATGTGGTAGTGGCGTTGTTAAGATGATCTTTACAACGCCACTACCACATCATCTCATTCATCTGCAGTGTTTCATTCATCCTGTTTGTTGGTAAAGGGGTAACCCGAATCATCTATTCTATCTCTTTTCGTCATTAAATTGAAGCATACATTCAATTTCACATTGTTATTTATTTCTTCGAGCTTCGAGCAGCAACATTTACGTTATGTGGGTGATGGGTCACATAATCTCCCTCCCTATAGGGAGTGAGATTAGCGGAAGAGTAGCGTCCCTTGATTGGACGTCACCCATAGACTGTGACGTCATCGGCGGAAAAGTTATTAGAGAGAGAACGTCATGTTGGTTGTGCGCATGCACCACCACGTTCTATTTCTTTGACGTAAACAACCATTAACGCGCGCACAGAAATACAAGAAATACGAAAGAAATAGAAAACACCCACTCAATACTTTCACATTAGTTTGAAGAGGTTAAATGAAAATATTCCCACTTTAATCTGCTTTTAAAGAGTCATTCTTTTATGGTCTACAGGTACGAAAAATCAATTTGAAATTCAATGTCTTACTTTTGAAAATGTATTTCATTCAATGTAGCCAAAGACAGTATTAGAGGAGAGAGACAGACAGACAGAGAGGGAGAGAGAGAGAGAGATAGATAGAGAGAGAGAGAGAGAGAGAGAGAGAGAGAGAGAGAGAGAGAGAGAGAGAGAGAGAGAGAGAGAGAGAGAGAGAGAGAGAGAGAGAGAGAGAGAGAGAGAGAGAGACCTTCAAGTTAAAAAACGCGCTTTTCCATTTAAAGTGATAACTATTTTTCAGCTAGGAGTTAAAAACCCAGAGAAAGTCCCCATCCCCATTGATTATTTCGGAAACAAAAATGAATCGAAAGTATTTCGGGAGATTATTGACACAAACAACTATATTCAACTTGTAAGCGGTCCTACAAACAACCATGGCCACACAATAGATCATGTCATTACAGACATTGAACATTCTCTCTCTTCATCTGTCTCAAATATTGATAAATTAATCTCTGACCATCATTTAATTGTGTTTTGCGTTTTATTTCCAATGAAGCACGAAGTAAAAAAGATGATAACATCTCGTAATTTGAAGAATATAAACATGAACATTTTTAAACAAGACATTGACCATAACGTTAAAAATAAACATGATGCGAATGGTCTCCACGAGTCAATTGTTGGTACGGTGGACAAGCATGCTCCCTTAACAACTAGAGCAGTAAAAGTGAGACGTCAAGCACCCTGGTATAATACCGAAATAAAATTGAATGGATTAGCCAGGAGGCGGGCAGAAAGAAAATGGCTCAAGTCCAGAGATGCTGTCGATAAGAAGCGATACATCGCGGCTAGAAATGATGCAAAAGCCGTCAATTTCAGGGCCAAAAAGAAATTCTATGAAGAAAGCCTCAAAAACGTGGGACGTTCGAGACAATTCTTTGCCTTGACCAAGGAACTGCTGGGACAACAGACGCAACCAGCTCTCCCATCTTTAATCGATCGTGCAGATCTACCAACTCGCTTTGGTCAATATTTTAAAGAAAAAACGGATACCATCAGGAAGGAACTCTCGTCTGAATCGATCCCTACAACATTTGACAAGTTTCATGGTGATTCGTTAACACATTTTTCAAAGATTACTGAAGCTGACTTACGTGATTGCATTATGTCGTCTCCAACTAAAAGTTGTGATTTAGACCCCTTAAATACTGCCATTTAAAAAAAATGCATTGATGTAATTTTAACACCATTTACATGTATTGTTAATAATTCGTTGCAGTCAGGTGCTGTACCAGACATTTACAAAGTTGCTCATGTCAAACCCCTTTTGAAAAAACCTGATCTCGATAAAGAGAACTTAAAAAACTATCGCCCTGTCTCTAATCTTCCTTTTCTCTCTAAGATCTTAGAAAAGCTTGTTTTGAAACAATTACTGTCTCATCTTAAAAATAATTGTCTTGAAGAAAAATTTCAGTCTGCTTATAGGCAACATCATTCGACGGAAACCGCACTTGTTAGGGTTGTTAATGATCTCCTCTCTGTTATAGACAATGGTTCATGTTCTTTGCTGAATTTGCTTGACCTATCGTCTGCTTTTGATACTATTGATCACAATCTTCTTCTCAAACGTCTTGAAATTACTTATGGCGTGTCTGGTGCAGCGCTTGATTGGTTTAGGTAATATTTGTTTAATCGTAAACAGATTATTACGGTGGATGAATATAGATCGGAGGAAATCTTTCTTGATTGTGGGGTTCCCCAGGGTTCAGTACTTGGACCCGTTCTTTTTGTTTTGTACGTTGGCCCTCTGTCTAAAATCATCAGAAGTTTTGGTCTGTCTTACCATCAATACGCTGATGATACGCAATTGTACTGCGTTTCCAATATGAGAAATTTACAAGAAGTATCAGCCAATAGTAAAAATTGTATCCAAAGTGTTAAGAAATGGATGAATGAGAACAGACTGAAACTGAATGATGATAAGACGGAGGTGCTGTATGTGGGGAACAGGAAGTGGAAAAGTGAAACAGATTTGAAGTTGGGGGATGCCTCTATTCAAATTGTTGACAAAGTGAAAAACCTTGGCACATTCTTAGACTCTGGACTGTCGATGGAGCATCAGGTTAATAATTTGGTTAGATCTCTCTTTTTCCAACTAAAAAAGATTGCTTCCATTAGACGGTTCATATCTGAGGATGTGACCAAGCACCTGGTTGTGTCCCTCGTACTATCGAAATTGGATTATTGTAATGCTCTGTTGTTTGGCGTTTCGCAATACAATCTGAAACGTCTTCAGATTGTCCAAAACAGCGCTGCCAGACTAGTATTTATGAAGCGTAGGTGCGACTCTGCCGGACCTCTACTTCATGACCTGCATTGGCTGCCTGTTGAGAAAAGAATTAAATTCAAAGCTTGTGTTTTAGTGTATCGTTGTCTTGAAGGTACTGCCCCTTCCTACCTTTCAGAACTAATTGAAAGATATTCAAAACCCCGCCCCTTACGTTCGGCCAGTGATTCCACAAAACTAGTTGTCCCTCGAATTCGGAAAAATGCTGGAATGAGATCCTTTTCTCATTTCGGACCCTCTATTTGGAACGCCTTACCGCAGAGCATTCGTGAAAAAGAATCTTTGTCTATTTTTAAACGTTCGCTTAAAACATATTTGTTTCGATTTTAGTAGATGGTATGAGAAGCAAGATAGGTTTGGTTTGTGTTGTGTGTTGTGTTGTGTGTGTGTATGTGTGTGTGTGTGTGTGTGCTTGTGTGTGTGAATGAGTATGTTTCAGCCAAAGTAATTTGTAATTTAAGCGCTTAGAGTCTGGTGTCTCGGAGTTATAGCGCTATATAAGTTTTCAGCATTATTATTATTATTATTATTATTATTATTATTATTATTATCCCCCACCCACCTCAATTATTCAAATAGGTGACAAGTGCTTTAGTGAATCTCGAAGCCTCGATTATTTAAATTTTTTTTTTTTCATTTTGAAATTGGGGCTCCTACCTACACATCGTTCAAAACCGCAGAGCTGTATGTAAATTTTCATAATTTTTGGATTTGAAGGAAAAAGGTCATCTGTGGTAACTCTTTTAGTTTTCCCTATTTTGTTATAGATCGTATGCGCTTGGCCAAGTAGCTCACAACATTGCCACCCGGAAGTGTATCGGACCAACACACAAAACTTTGTGTAACCTTGAACTTTTATAGTCTGGATAATAGGAGTTAAGTGAGAATTACTCATAAATGTGGATGGTAAAAAATAATAACAAAGACCTGAGTGACGTCAACTTCGTTCTATAAATAAATAGTTCGAAGTTGACGTCACTCAGGTCTTTGTTATTGTTTTTTTGCCATCCGCGTTTAAGATGAATTCTCACTAAACTGTATTAACGAGACTATAATTATACACGATCATGGTTACACACAGTTTTGTGTTGGCTAGTTATACTTCCGGATGGCAATGTTGTGAACGTCTTAGCTAAGCGCATACTATATATAGAATGATAATTAGCAAAGATTCCCAGTACTGAAGTGAAGTGGTTGTTCGATCACGTATCAATCTTTGGGTGGGGTTCCTACCTCCCATAGCGGGCAGGGAGGTACTTTCTGTGTCTTCTATCCCCTCTTATCTGTTTTCCAATTGCTTTCTGTCGTTGTCTTGGAATGAGACTTTGGTCGGAGTCCTTGGCTGAGAGGGAAACAGTCGAATGTATAGTTATAGTTTTGGGAGATGATATTTTTTTTCTTGTAAATCATCTCTCTGTTATGTACTGTTACTCTTTTCATTTTTACATATGATTTGTAAACATTTGAGTGTGTTCCTCTTAGTGGGATCTGTGCTTGTGTCTGGATGAGACTTTTAGGTGATCTCAAACTAAGTACTTTGACGGTGTGTTCTTGTAATCTACATCTGTTCCCTATTTGAACCAATTCCCCTTTGTCTCACCTTTTCTTTTGTGCTTTAATTATAATTCTAGAACTTTTTACTATCCCATTTTCTTCCTTGTACTGGCGCTGATATGACCTTAATGTGTTGCAAGCGCCGTAAAACCCTTAAAAACAAAACAAAAACAAATTGTATCAATCTTATGTGAAAGTGTCTATGAAATGATTGAAATTGGGTTGGATTGAATTCTGTCATAGGGAGATTGAATGTATTCTCCTAGCCCATATCTGAATCTGTCAACCAGAAATTTTCATGCGTTGTTAGCAGGGGGAAAATTTGTACACACCAATTACCAATTATAAAATCAATTAATTGCTCTTAGCTCCAAAGTTACCTTCTCAACAATTTGTATTGAATTAATGATCTTTATATATTTCTGTGATTATAGCCACATGTTCAAAGTTCCTACGATTACACGAACAGTAGTTGTAATAGAAAAGATGTTAGACAGTGTAACAGAATGGCAGGGGACTGTCAGAAAGGAAGAACCATACGATGCAGAAGATGCAGGAAAGAGCGAAGTGGATAGCCTTGATCGCTGACGGAATGAAGTAATAGTAAATAGTAAATAGTAAATAATGAATTTATATAGCGCCTAAACATCCACGTTAATCGTGCTCTGCGGCGCTTTACATAATAAAAATAAAAATGTTTAAAAACAACAAAATTAAAAATCACGACACTACATGATACATAATAAGCATGCATACAAAAAACAAAATCAAAACATCTATTTTATGAGAAATAAGCCTCGCGGAACAACTCAGTTTTCAGACATTTCCTGAAAGATGATACATTTTCACAGGACTTTGTCCGAGGACTAAGTGCGTTCCATAGGCGTGGAGCTATGAATGAAACGGCTTTTTCACCGAAAGTGGATTTTGAGGTGGTAACTTTTAGAAGTTGGGACTGAGATGATCTTAAATTTCGAGTGGGTTCATATTTTTTATTCAGTTCCTGCAAATATTCAGGTGCCAATCCATCCAGACATCTAAAAACATAGCACAATATTTTAAATTCTATCCTATACTTCACAGGAAGCCAGTGCAATTCCTGGAGAACTGGTGTTATATGATCTCTTTTTTTCGTTAATTTTATAAGTCTAGCCCCTTTATTTTGAATTTTTTGTTTTTTTTTTTGTTTGTTTATTGCTTTAGGTCTCTTCCAACACAAATGAGGATATATGAGAGACCACTGAAACAAAAAAAACAAGCAATCTAACAAAAATAGTACAAATGTAAATCAAAATCATAACCTAAAGATATAAGCTAAATTATAAATAACCAAGAACAAACAGGCAGAAGATTTACAGAAAAAAAAAATCCCCTGTCAAAAATACAACCACAAACCAAAGAAGCAGGATAGGCAGTAAAGAGAAGAAGAAACGACATCACTATCGGATCGTACACCCATGCGAACATCATAGGTATATGATTCAAGGGTGATGCTCCCATCCAACCACCCGCTGAATTTTTTGTAGTTGATGAATTAATCTACTTTGACAGCCAACGAGAAGGGAATTGCAATAATCTAATCTGGTAATAATAAACGAATTAACAAGCATCTTTGTAATATCTTCATCAATATAATGTGTGATTCTTCCAATGTCTCTAATGTGATAGTTACAACATTGGCATATTTTTTAAACATGATCTTCCATGGATAACCCTTGATCTAAATACACCCCAGGATTTCTCACACAAGAACTAGGTTTAATAGCATTTTCACCCACTAGTATCTCATTTGCAGATATTTTTGAGAGTTGATACCTATTTCCAAAAATTATCATTTCCGTCTTGTCATCATTAAATTTAAGTTTGTTTAGTTTCATCCTTCTTCTTCTTCGTTCCCGATTTAGTTTCATCCAATCGTTTATGTTAGCAATGCAATTTTCCATAACATATACTGATGACAGCTCTGAATCATTATTGAGTTTTGTAAACAGCTGAGTGTCATCAGCATAAAAATGAAAATCAATGTACTCATGTGTAAAACGAGTACCTGTCCGTTAACAGCGTTGTGTCTGTCGGAAAAAAAATGTAATATCGCCTAACAGGTGTTATGTACCGTCCTATATTTTAAATGTTTTCTGTTGGTCAGGGATCCCTTGTAAAGCGCCTTGAACACGTTTAGTGGATATTGCTCTATATAAAAGCTCAATTTCTTCTTCTTCTTCTTCTTCTTCTTCTTCTTCTTCTTCTTCTTCTTCTTCTTCTTCTTTTATTATTATTATTATTATTATTATTATTATTATTATTATTATTATTATTATTATTATTATTATTATTATTATTATTTATTATTATTATTATTATTTTTAGCTGGTTCGACCCGACATAATACAGAATTGACATGAAGTGTCACATAATATAATATAATATTATTATTATTATGACGATCTCCAGAAAGCTGGTCATTGGATATACATACATGTACATGTATTATGCATATGTTAACGACGTCATAAAACAACATACCCAGTCACCATCGGGTAGGGTAGGTAGACTTTGGTAGGCTTGGGTCAACAAACACGGGTTTTATGACACCCTATGCCTGTACAAATCTGATTGTGCGTTGGATCAATTCGGCGTAAAATGGTTGAACGGCTTTTTACAAAACTTTGGCCAGAATTTTTTTCTTACATCAAATATCGATGTCTTAAGATTTTTAAAAAATGAGCTTTTATATAGCGCAATATCCACTAAACGTTCTCAAAGCGCTTTACAAGGGGTCCCTAACCAACAGCAACATTTAACATGTAGGACGGGATTTGACGTCTGTTAGGCGATATTACAATTTATTTTTCGGACAGAGACAACGGTGTTAACGGTCAGATACTCATTTTACACTTGAGTACGGTGAGATAATGTGAGTAATGAACCTTTTCCAAGGACTCAACTATGCACCGAGGGCGAACCGAGGACCTTTCGATCCGAAAGCGAGTGTCATACCACAAGACCACATAGCCGCACGATGATGGCCTTCTTCTTGTCCAAAATTCTTAAACATACCGAGACGTCAAAGAATTCTTGGATTTGATAATTTATGACAAGTTGGGAGACATCTTAATTTAATTTGAAGTTAACCAAATTTAATTGAAGTTGACTTGTTGAGTTTTGTCAGTGTATGCGATAGACATTTAAAACACGATTACACAAAGAAAGACTATGACAGTGCACAATTTTGGAAGACACACAAAATTACAATGAAAATCTTAAAAGCATTACAATAGCATTTATTAACGCGTCGAAAAGAATAACAAAGCTTGGGAGTCTACCCCCTGCCGAGCACAAATCGTTTTTACAATTTTTTTCTTGGATATTTTTACATCTGCTTTGTTTGATATATTGTCAAAAATTATACTGATTTAGTACATAAAATACATCTTTATTTTACACCAAGATTCTGAAACAGGAATATTTGATCAAACTTAACAAATGTATTCCTTTACAAGGTTGACTGAAGTGAAGAATGTATCAACAAAGATGAGAGAAGCTAGATTGAAATGGTTCGGACATGTAAAGAGACGAGAGAGGGAGTACGTGGGAAGAAAAGTATTGGACTTACAATTGGCGGGAAAGAGGAAGAAGGGGACGCCCAAAGACTAGATGGTGGGATAAGGTAATGGATTATATGAAAGAACTGGGCTTGGAGGAAGATGATGCTCTGAACCGAGATGCATGGAGATGTGGCATTCATTATGGCAACCCTGCAAAATGCTGGATTAGCTGAAAGAAGGAGAAAATTCTTTTAGAATAATATGGTAGGGGGTCAAAATTTGTTCTGTACAGCCAGTGTTAAATTTTTGCCATCGAGCACAGAATTACTGGCAAATCTAAAAATTATAAAACTATTTTTTTTACAGATCGATATACGAGTATCTTGCAAACCCTTTGTAAAATTAAGGGCACTTTTATCGCCCGTTGACTCAAATGAATATTTATATAATCTGCTTGGGCATAATGATCGGTCATTTAAAGTTGGGAATCGCCATCTGTCAGATTCATTTGCAAGGACCTACAGACTTTATTACTTAAAAAGATTCGCCTAGATCTATGTTAAATTTTACAATACAGAAGTATAATAATAAAAGTAGATTATTATCTATTCATAATAGCCTTTATTTCTCCGAAAGCTCACACGCATCTAATTACACACACACACACACACACACACACACGCACACTCACACATCCATAATCACACTGTACATACACACTTACACACTAAGTATACATAAACACATACACACACACCCACACACACACACACTAAATGTATACACGAGTGCACGCTCACACACGCACATACACAAACACACACACACACACACACACACACGCACGCACGCACGAACTCACTTTGCTATAATTCCTGGCATAATCTAATTTAAATACTTCCCAAAGATAAAGGTTTTCAGTTTATTTTTTAATTTATCAACCCAGCTTTCAAGTCTGACTGACAGTGGGAGTGAATTCCAAGTGATGGGGCCTACTTTACTGAATGGTCTGCCGCCAAAACGTTTAATATTAGTTTTTTGAATTTGAAAGTGTCCAATGAATGTGTGTAGCTGTTTCATGAAGCCAGAGACACTGATCCATCATATACTAACAAATGAATTCAATTCAATTCCAGTCGCCAATTAGCCAGTTATCAGCCAAACTCTAGAAAAACTCGTATTTAAATATTATTTGGCTAGAAAACTCATCCATCAAATATCGATTGATTTAAAATCCCCCAGGTTTGAGAGCTTTTGCCAAGATGAGAGTCATTTAACCCTCTCCTTCCCACCTGCAGCAAAATTGTCACATTTGTTACGATACAATAATAATAATAATAATAATAATAATGCTGAAAACTTATATAGCGCTATAACTCCGAGACACCAGACTCTAAGCGCTTAAATTACAAATTACTTTGGCTGAAACATACTCATTCACACACACAAGCACACACACACACACACACATACACACACACAACACAACACACAACACAAACCAAACCTATCTTGCTTCTCATACCATCTACTAAAATCGAAACAAATATGTTTTAAGCGAACGTTTAAAAATAGACAAAGATTCTTTTTCACGAATGCTCTGCGGTAAGGCGTTCCAAATAGAGGGTCCGAAATGAGAAAAGGATCTCATTCCAGCATTTTTCCGAATTCGAGGGACAACTAGTTTTGTGGAATCACTGGCCGAACGTAAGGGGCGGGGTTTTGAATATCTTTCAATTAGTTCTGAAAGGTAGGAAGGGGCAGTACCTTCAAGACAACGATACACTAAAACACAAGCTTTGAATTTAATTCTTTTCTCAACAGGCAGCCAATGCAGGTCATGAAGTAGAGGTCCGGCAGAGTCGCACCTACGCTTCATAAATACTAGTCTGGCAGCGCTGTTTTGGACAATCTGAAGACGTTTCAGATTGTATTGCGAAACGCCAAACAACAGAGCATTACAATAATCCAATTTCGATAGTACGAGGGACACAACCAGGTGCTTGGTCACATCCTCAGATATGAACCGTCTAATGGAAGCAATCTTTTTTAGTTGGAAAAAGAGAGATCTAACCAAATTATTAACCTGATAATATACGTTTTTCTTATTCAGATTTATTTTGTAAATCACAACCTTTGAAGAATGAACTTTGTTTAATTAATAAGAACGTAAAATGGTTTTGTAGAGAGATTGTTTGTATTTAAAAATCAATTTTCTGCTGGTTAAGCCTGTCATTTAGGGAAAATACTGAAAAGGATCGGTAAGGAGAGAGTTAAATCGGTCGATATTTGAAGAATGAGTTTTCCAGAGTACGACAGTTAACTAGTTAATTCTGTCCACGACCTATTCCTTACCAGTCTTTACGTCAAAGGAAGAAAAACAAAACCAAAAAACTACAATAATAATGACTGCATGGAATGAATAATGTATGGACTGTTTAAATTAGCCATCGAAAATCGATGGGAGAATAATGACATCTGGGTTTTCACCCCTGCCGTGAATGCCGGAATGAATTTCTCCCTCTCACCTCTCCGTGAAGATCTTGTCGTTTTCAGGAAATAAAAATTACTGCAATATGCCTGAGTGAAATCAAACTCAACTGTTATTGGTTTAAATTAATAACCCTCTCCTTACCACCTGCAGCAAAATCATCACATTTGTTACGACACAATAAGCATTTTTCTTATTCAGATGTATTTTGTACATCACAAAATTTGAAGAATAATCTTTGTTTAATTAATAAGAACATAAAGTTGTTTTGTAGAGAGCTTGTTTGAATTTTAAAAATCAATTTTTCTGCTGGGTAAGCCTGCCATTTTGGGAAAATACTGAAATTGATCGGTAAGGAGAGAGTTAAATTAACCCTCTCCTTACCATCCATAGGAAAATCGTCACATTTTTTTACGATGCAACCAACAGTTTTCTCATTCTGATATCCTTTTGGGGTAATTCATCACTGAAGTCAACCTCTGTTTTATCCTTTTTGTTTGAGGGGACGTTCGCCTACTCATAATACGATGTATTCCAAAGTCCGTTAGTTAAGGTTTACGTCATGAGATTATTAAATCATTTGTCCAACATATTAATAATTGAAATTGCAATGAATAAATAAATAGATAAATAGAAATAAATAATTTACATAAATAAATAAAGTGAAAATTCACCCCTGACATCAAATGAACTTTTTGACAGATTGCTAAACATATTAGCATAGTTACTGACAAATATGTTGAGTCAGATTTGACACGATACGCTTCAACAATCGTAACGCCACTTCCCTCGAAATGACGCATGGAAACTTAGTAACTGGCTCTAAACTATCGGAACAATGGCGGACGCCCTTATGAAATATTTCTCCGACGAGCATAAAAGCGTATCCAGAGGGAAAAAAACATTATAAATCTGATCATGTTTTGACTTTTACACATTCTGATCACAAGACATGTGAAAAGTTCTAGCCAGCAAAAGAATAAAAAGTACCGATTTTCTTTGTTTAGAACCACGATGGCAATTTGCGGCCGCAAATATCAGGGCGATCCGCAAATTTTGGCAAATTTCCCAAAATTGGCAAATCGTGGCAAATTTAGGGAAAATTGGCAAATCGCGTGGCAAATTTTGGGGAAAAAAAGAAGCGAAAACAAAATAATGAAAAAAAAAGTGCGAAACTTGAGAAATGTTGCAGCTTTGCCTGGTCCCAAACCAAGGGAAGCTACTCTCTACGGATAATGATCCTTTAAAATCTTTGTAACAACGCTATTCACAGTCATTTCATTTTTCAAGTCAAATAAATCGAGTCACTTACACTTCCAACTTCAGTCGTGGATCGTTTCGTCAAAAAATCTTCAAATAAGGACCCAAAGTGCGGCAAATTTTTTGGCAAATTTTGGTCTTTTTGGCAAATTTCTTAGCAAATTTAGGGTTTTTTGGGGGCAAATTTTGGCAAATTTTAGGTCCCAATTTGGCAAAAAATGCATATGACAGTAATATGTGCCAAAATCGAATTTAAAGTGTTTCCCATAGCAACAAATTTTATTCAGAAAAAAAAAACCTGAACAGTGTAAGCTTTAATTACGAGAATTCAATGTAGCCCCATTTTATACCATTGCAGATTTTGTCGAAATGACAAAATTATCCACTTATTTACTAGTGGCCTAAACACAGTCCCAAGTTCCATCTGAAGGTGTGAACCCTGCTTTGTAATGCTACTTTACGTATTTGATGACAATGCGCCAAATTAACGACCAGTAAACAAGATAAATGTCATATTAATACAATATGAATGCTAATGGAACTATTGATTTTTAACCCTCTCCTTACCAGCCATTTTCAGAATTTTCCCCAAAACTTCACACCCACCCAAGACAAAAAACAGACATTTCTTACTCAAACAGAAAAGCAACAAGCACATTTTATACATAATATTGTTTGACAATATGAGCTATATTACAGAATGTCAAGTTTTTATAGCTATAGCAAAAAGAAATGAAATCTGGATGAGAAAAGTGACGGTTGCATCAAAACAAATGTGAAGATTTTCCAATAGGTGGTAAGGAGAGGGTTGAAGGCAAAATTATGACCTGAAACATTTACACGCACAGCCTTTTTCAGATAAATAACAATGTTAAATTGAATGTAAGCTTCAATTTAATATATACGAAAACAAATAAAATGGACGTTTAGGTTTTCCCCTTTATCAACAAAACAGGGTGGATGGAACACTGCAGACGAATGAGATAATGTGGTAGTGGCGTTGTTAAGATGAATAAACTTCGAGCAGCATTTACATTACCCAGCAAATTTTCAGTAAACGTTTAACGAAAATCCGTCAGTTATGTAAAAATGTTTATCTACTTAATACCGGGTTTAAACCCCTCTAAATAAATGGCAATTATAAAACCTCAAGAAAAAGGTTTAAACCAATTCATGAAATGAAGGATATAACGCGATATTCTGACACATGAGTCACGCGTTTATGACTATATTATTTTCCAGCACAAAGTTGTCTCCATGACAACAAA
>NC_088370.1:34018649-34026149 GCF_034508935.2 Berghia stephanieae | reverse complement strand
GTTGGTCCAAACTGGTTTTATGTCGGGGTGAGCCAGATCCTCAAAGTGAATTTGATTAGAAATTCGATGTCTTGGTTTTTCACAATTAAAAACCCCAACTATATTTATTATCCTCAAATCCCATGTTTTTGATTCTTTTGGTTGGTAACAATATTATTATAATTAATTTCAGTTTTAACATCAAAATCATCCCAATATAATAGGAGGGCGGCGGCTACTGTTTTGAGATGGTGGATTAGATTTGCTGTCAATTTGGTCGTACTCTTAAAACAATCAAACTAAACAAAAAAAAAAAAACAAAACAAAACAAAAGAAACAAAAACAAAAAAAAAAAAAAACAAAAAACAAAACAAAAACAATACGTTTTTAAAGTTTTCAGGTTTGAAAGTTTTTGACAAGATGAAGATCATTTAAATTGGAGGTCTTGTTTTCTGGTCCAAATTTTTAAAACGTTTTTTTTTTTCAGAGTACGGCAGACTTGTAAGATAATATATACTTTTGCCAAGGTGATTTCCTCACTGTGTGGCCCGAATTGTACAGCTTCCATATGGGTAACCAGTATTTTTATGGGTATCTGAGCGTAGCCATCGTTATTATAGCCTGACACTGACGAAAAAAGATGACGTCAGAAGACAAGCCTTTGGCTACACAATAAAACAAATCGTGAGTTGTATTCAATAGTTCAACCAACGGAATCACTTGTTTCCTTGAGCTCTACTAACGACAACTTACAAGACGCTCCACAAACCTTAAAATTGACGTCAAACTGTAAGTCATAGAGAGTTCTAGTGTCAGGCTAGAAGTTTACGATGGCTACGATCTGAGGCGTCTTCGGCCAGAAGCACCGACATTGGATATCATGATATCCAAGAACCCCCCCCCTCGGTCCAGGACTATCCAGAGTATTCATGCTCCCGTCTAAAGCATGGTCTGACCACAGAAATATTTTTTTTGGTAGTTTTTGTGGCCGCTTAATGGAAACTCGCGAGCATGATAATTTCAGACTTGACGAAATTTGAATTGGGAGTCCCATCGATGTATACTTGTTAATGTGAAATTTATTTTTCTGCAGTTATTTTAAAAGGATTTATCGTCAATGAAAAGAAAAATATCGCAAGTTTTTGTCGGATATGCCTCACTTATCCATGTGCCACGAATATCTATTATTATATCCTCAAAAGATTAGTTATAATCATAATTATTCCTTCAGTCCATACAGCTGGTTCAAACATCTCTGGCTTAACTGTTTTCATAGAAGAGATATCTACGAAAATAAAAAATGCAACTCGGATAACTTAAAAGAGATGGCTTTGTGTCATAGATCAAACCCTATACACAATTTGAAGAGATATTACTCTCATAATTTTGTCGCATACTTCTTAACTCTCTCCTTACCAACCATTTTCAGAATGTTCCCCAAAACTTCACACCTACCCAACACAATTTTTTTCCCTACTCAAACAGAAAAGGAACAGTCTATATTTTATACATGATATTATTAAGTGTCTATTTTTTATCGCTATAACAAAGTATTTTCTTTATAATTTATCACGTACAAAGGATATCAGAATGAGAAAACTGTTGGTTGCATTGTATCGAATGTGACGATCTTCCTATGGATGGTAAGGAGAGGGTTAAAAACGAAAAAATAAATTATAACATGATCAGCTTATTAGATTATTCGGGACATTTTTTTATTGACGTTTACACTAAATAATTTAAACAACATTGCCCACTGATATATTCCTGTTTTCTTTAATGCTGTGTTTGCTGTGTCACTCACAAAACTACACACACGATCATGTGGTATTTACTTTTGAAAGCTAGTTATTTTTCCTTTATTAGGTCCCTCGAGTGTTTGCAGTGAAAAAATAATCAATTATTAATCATTTGTAAAACGTTTTGCATACCTTAATGCTTTCAAGATATTGAGACTACTTTCATGTATGTTGTCATCAAATTGTGTGATTTATTGGCGAAAGCCTAAGATTGAATAAACTTTGAACTATTTCAACTTATTAAATTTCAAGTGTTACAATCACCATTAAACTCCTAAAACACCCACAATCGTATAATATTAAAATACACATTATGTATTTTGTGTATTTGTGCCATTCTGTGACAGTGGAGGAATCAAAATGCCTCAACTCGAAGCTTGATTACGCCTACAGGCACCAGAAATGCTTGCTCCGAGAGAAAGAAGCATCGGTCAAACAACTCAAGAAATCTCTACTGGCCACAAACGTGGCATCCAAGTCTGGTGGTGGTCCTCCTACGTTGTCCAATACGACCTCCAATGGGGGTACAGGGTGTCAGGGGGGTGGCGCCGCTCGGAACGGACACAATCCTTGGGAGATTGACAAACTTCACACCACTATCAAAGAGGTATGGATGATATGGGTTTGATCGTAGCCATCGTAAAGTTATAGCCTGACACTGACCAAAAAATGACGTCAAAATGCCAGTCTTTGGCCACAAAAGAAAACAAATCGTGAGTTGTATTCATAGTTCAACCAATGAAATAACTTGTTTCCTTGAGCTCTACTAACGACAACTCACTAGACGCTACACAAACCTAAAAAATGACGTCAAACTGCCAGTCCGAGAAGGTTCTAGTGTCAGGTTATATGTTAACGCTGGCTTCGGTTTGATAAGGTTTCCCTTCACAGAAAACTGTAAACTGCGCTTTGTGATCTTGTGGTATGACCTCTTCTTCAGACCTGTAGGTCTCTGGTATGAGTCCTGCAGCAAAATTGAGTCCTTGAAAAATGGCTCTTTAAAAATAAATTGAGCTTTTATATAGCGCAGTATCCACTAAAGTTGCTCAAAGCGCTTTACAAATGGTCCATGACCAACAGCAACATGCAACATGTAGAACGAGACATGACGCTTGTTAGGCGATGTTACAATTTTTTTCCGACAGAGGCAATGCTGTTAACGGCCAGGTACACATTTTACACCTAAGTACGGTTAGAGAATGTGAGTAAAAAGCCTTTTCCAAGGACTCAACTATGCGCCGAGCGAGACTCGAACCCAGGACCTTCCGATCCGAAAGCTAGTGTCATACCACAAGACCACTTATAGCCGCTTTACTCACATTCTCTCACGTACTCGGGTGTAAAATTAGTACCTGGCCGGTAGAAAACGAAAAAGTAGAAAACGGTAAGGGCTGCCTGAAGCCGGTGATCGTAAAATACTAACGAAAGAGTGAAAATGGAAAGGCTTCGTATGGGAACAAAACAGACAATGGACGTTTCGGGTACAAACCCTTCGTCAGCACAACAATACACAAATAAACGTGGAAAACAAATAAAATATAATGAAAAATAGCTTGTATCGTCTGTACTCAATAGTGCTTGCAGTATGAATGAAATGTTAGCGTGGCGTGGGTAGAGGATAGGGTGCCCCAGGGGGGTGATCTAATTGATAAGCAAAGGTCAGTGTCAGGGAACAGAACTTTCCAGACTATAATGGAAGATAAAAGACATATTGGTAGTAGTAGTAGTAGTAGTAGTAGTAGTAGTAGTAGTAGTAGTAGTTGTAGTAGTAGTAGTTGTAGTAGTAGTAGTAGTAGTAGTAGTAGTAGTAGTAGTAGTAGAACGTGAGTGGAGCAGGCACTTTATGTTGGTAACAACAAGATATGAAGTGAATAGAAAAGTGCCAGAAGACAATAGAGAATAAAAATTTTTTCGCGGCGGTGGTGGGGTTTGAACCTGCGACCTTATTGGTACGACAACTCCGCCTGGCAGGTGAGAGCGTGGCTCTACCGTGTGAGCTATCCACGAACACAAAAATATTCGTTTCAAACTCAAAGTCATTACTAGATCCCTCTCTCACCCACTTCTTGAGACCGCCGATTCGTTCGTACACCACCATCGCGAATAATTTTGACCAGCAGTTAAGCTTAATAGCCAATATTCTCAACTCAAACATATAACATAGAAACGATTGAGACATTGAGTATGCTCCGGTGTATGGGTGAATTTTTAATTCAGAAAAGTGAGTGGAGCAGGCACTTTATGTTGGTAACAACAAGATATGAAGTGAATAGAAAAGTGCCAGAAGACAATAGAGAATAAAAATTTTTTCGCGGCGGTGGTGGGGTTTGAACCTGCGACCTTATTGGTACGACAACTCCGCCTGGCAGGTGAGAGCGTGGCTCTACCGTGTGAGCTATCCACGAACACAAAAATATTCGTTTCAAACTCAAAGTCATTACTAGATCCCTCTCTCACCCACTTCTTGAGACCGCCGATTCGTTCGTACACCACCATCGCGAATAATTTTGACCAGCAGTTAAGCTTAATAGCCAATATTCTCAACCAAACATATAACATAGAAACGATTGAGACATTGAGTATGCTCCGGTGTATGGGGTGAATTTTTAATTCAGAAAAGTGAGTGGAGCAGGCACTTTATGTTGGTAACAACAAGATATGAAGTGAATAGAAAAGTGCCAGAAGACAATAGAGAATAAAAATTTTTTCGCGGCGGTGGTGGGGTTTGAACCTGCGACCTTATTGGTACGACAACTCCGCCTGGCAGGTGAGAGCGTGGCTCTACCGTGTGAGCTATCCACGAACACAAAAATATTCGTTTCAAACTCAAAGTCATTACTAGATCCCTCTCTCACCCACTTCTTGAGACCGCCGATTCGTTCGTACACCACCATCGCGAATAATTTTGACCAGCAGTTAAGCTTAATAGCCAATATTCTCAACACAAACATATAACATAGAAACGATTGAGACATTGAGTATGCTCCGGTGTATGGGGTGAATTTTTAATTCAGAAAAGTGAGTGGAGCAGGCACTTTATGTTGGTAACAACAAGATATGAAGTGAATAGAAAAGTGCCAGAAGACAATAGAGAATAAAAAATTTTTCGCGGCGATGGTGGGGTTTGAACCTGCGACCTTATTGGTACGACAACTCCGCCTGGCAGGTGAGAGCGTGGCTCTACCGTGTGAGCTATCCACGAACACAAAAATATTCGTTTCAAACTCAAAGTCATTACTAGATCCCTCTCTCACCCACTTCTTGAGACCGCCGATTCGTTCGTACACCACCATCGCGAATAATTTTGACCAGCAGTTAAGCTTAATAGCCAATATTCTCAACACAAACATATAACATAGAAACGATTGAGACATTGAGTATGCTCCGGTGTATGGGGTGAATTTTTAATTCAGAAAAGTGAGTGGAGCAGGCACTTTATGTTGGTAACAACAAGATATGAAGTGAATAGAAAAGTGCCAGAAGACAATAGAGAATAAAAATTTTTTCGCGGCGGTGGTGGGGTTTGAACCTGCGACCTTATTGGTACGACAACTCCGCCTGGAGTCTTCTGGCACTTTTCTATTCACTTCATATCTGGTTGTTACCAACATAAAGTGCCTGCTCCACTCACTTTTCTGAATTAAAAATTCACCCCATACACCGGAGCATACTCAATGTCTCAATCGTTTCTATGTTATATGTTTGTGTTGAGAATATTGGCTATTAAGCTTAACTGCTGGTCAAAATTATTCGCGATGGTGGTGTACGAACGAATCGGCGGTCTCAAGAAGTGGGTGAGAGAGGGATCTAGTAATGACTTTGAGTTTGAAACGAATATTTTTGTGTTCGTGGATAGCTCACACGGTAGAGCCACGCTCTCACCTGCACAGGCGGAGTTGTCGTACCAATAAGGTCGCAGGTTCAAACCCCACCACCGCCGCGAAAAAATTTTTATTCTCTATTGTCTTCTGGCACTTTTCTATTCACTTCATATCTTGTTGTTACCAACATAAAGTGCCTGCTCCACTCACTTTTCTGAATTAAAAATTCACCCCATACACCGGAGCATACTCAATGTCTCAATCGTTTCTATGTTATATGTTTGTGTTGAGAATATTGGCTATTAAGCTTAACTGCTGGTCAAAATTATTCGCGATGGTGGTGTACGAACGAATCGGCGGTCTCAAGAAGTGGGTGAGAGAGGGATCTAGTAATGACTTTGAGTTTGAAACGATATTTTTGTGTTCGTGGATAGCTCACACGGTAGAGCCACGCTCTCACCTGCCAGGCGGAGTTGTCGTACCAATAAGGTCGCAGGTTCAAACCCCACCACCGCCGCGAAAAAAAAAATTTTTATTCTCTATTGTCTTCTGGCACTTTTCTATTCACTTCATATCTTGTTAGTAGTAGAACGCTGTAGTGGAACAGTAGGGGGGGGGGGGGGGTTGGAGGGAGCGAGGTGAAAGGGTCACGGCGGAGGTGGGGGGGGGGGGGGGTTGTTGGATGAGCGAAGGTCGAATCTTCGCGAAGGAACGATGCGATAGTAAAGTGGAATACACCAATAAATAGATAGATGGATAGGCAGATAGATAGGTAGATGGTCAGAAAAGAGGGGAGAGAAGGGAGAGAGAGAGAGAAAGAGAGAGAGAGAGAGAGAGAGAGAGAGAGAGAGAGAGAGAGAGAGAGAGAGAGAGAGAGAGAGAGAGAGAGAGAAATTAATAAAAAGAAAAAAAAATTAAAAAAAAAAAAATAAAAATAAAAAAAAAAAGGGGCGGGGGGGGGGGGGGGTTGGTTTGAGGCGGACCGGTAGAGAGGGGGAATCAGAGAGAGAGAGAGGAGGGGGGGAGGGAGAAAAGAGGGAGGGGGGGACAAAGAAAGAAAGAAAGAAAGAAAGAAAGAAGAGAGAGAGAGAGAGAGAGAGAAGAGAGAGAGAGAGAGAGAGAGAGAGAGAGAAAGGGTGGAGGGGAGGTGAGAGAGGGCGAGTAAACAGCCGAGTGATAGCTGGGTCTATATGTATATTAATGGATGAAAAAGTGGATGATTGGACACAATGAGAGAGAGCTAGGAAGGTAGATGACTATGAATCGGTGGATAATCAGTAGATAGATAGCTAGCTAGCTAGCTAGCTAGCTAGATAGATAGATAGATAGATAGATAGATAGATAGATAGATAGATAGATAGATAGATAGATAGATAGATAGATAGATAGATAGGTAGGTAGGTAGAGTTGTACTTTTAGTAGTATGAACAGTAGTAGTAGTAGTCGTAGTAGTAGTAGTGGTAGTAGTAGTAGTAGTAGTAGTAGTAGTAGTAGTAGTAGTAGTAGTAGTAGTAGTAGTAGCAGTAGTAGTAGTAGTAGTAGTAGCAGTAGTAGTAATAGTAGTAGTAGTAGTAGTAGTAGTAGTAGTAGTAGTAGTAGTAGTAGTAGTAGTAGTAGTAGAAGTAGTAGTAGTAGTAGTAGTAGTAGTAGTAGTAGTAGAAGTAGTAGAAGTAGTAGTAGTAGCAGCAGCAGTAGCTGTAGTGGCAGAAGTGAGAGCAGCAGTGGTGATGAATATGGGTGACGTTGACATCTAGTGGTGGTCAATCCTGGTGTTGAGTCCGCGTGGAGTCAGCGTTCCCAACAACTTGATCAGGTGAGTTTCCCTACGTCGACGGGCGGAAGTGTCCGAATGGCAAAAACTGAGCACACACACACGCACACACTGTACATCGCAGTGGTCT
>NC_088370.1:33976149-34006149 GCF_034508935.2 Berghia stephanieae | reverse complement strand
TGTGTGTGTGTGTGTGTGTGTGTGTGTGTGTGTGTGTGTAGATAGTTTTAGGTTGAATTCTAATTTTAACTTTCCTTAAAATTTCACAAGTGCCATTTTTAACGTTCAGAATTTTCATTGTTTTTATCTTTTAAACTAAAAATGTTTTCTTTCTCTCATTCATTTTTAATCCAATGTTAAATAATAAATATTATAATAATATTATGTTATTCTTGACAGACTGAGAAAGATGTATCTAAAATGGAGACATCTTCCCAAACAATAACATCCATGGTTGTCATGTCAGATGTGGATTGTGAGACGTGTCTAGAATGTCAGTCCACTTCGTCTCAAACTCCCACAGTAACCACAGAATCAGACTTCACTCAGACATCAGATTATGACGTGCCATTATCAGGTTTGACTCCTATCAACGAAGCTCCACCATTCATTGAGCATTGAGCATTTATACATAGCACAATATCTACTAAATATGCTCAAAGCGCTTTACAACAGCAACATTTAACATGTAGGACGGGACATCATTATTATCACCATAATCATCATCGTCATCATCATCATTACTAAATATTATCATCACCACCACCGTCATTATCATCATAATCGTCATCAATATCATCATCATAACATATATATAAAACATAATATGTGTAACAAACAACTATACACTTGACCTTAATTGTAACAAGCATTTTGATAAATTTATCCACCTTTAGTTTCAGACATGTTGACAACCAACCTGGATTGCCAGGCATTCTGTGATGATGAAAAAGATTTGGAGAAGAGTGTGGCAATATCTAATGTATCCTCTACAAACTCACCCACAATGACACATATCACACCAACAGACAGTCGGATTAGATCTCCAACATGTGTCAACATCACTGGGGTGACGTATGTTACACCATCGAATACTCAGATTGGAGCACTGCCATATATCACTATGTCCAATATGGCATGTGTCACATCATCAGACACTCTGAATAAATCTCCGTTTTATGTCAATACGGCCAATGGGACATGTGCCCCACCATTGGATGCTCGGATTGGAGCACTGCCATATGACAATATGTCCAAGGGGACGTATGCCACTCCATCAGATACTCAGAATGGACCACAACCACATGACAATATGTCCAATGTGAAGTATGCCACTCCATCAAATACTCAAAATGGATCACAGCCACATGACAATATGTCAAAGATGATGTATGCCACTCCATCAGATGCCCAGAATGGACCACAACTATATGACAATATGTCCAAGGTAACATTTGTTACCTCACCAGACACTCAGAGAGGATCCACGCAATGCGACAATATTTCCAATCATACTATACTATTAGACACTCTTAATGGATCACCACAATGGGACATGTCCAATGTGAAACGTGTCACACCATTGACTGGTCAAAATGAATCACCACCGTTTGTCACTACGTCCAATACACTGATTGGATCACCACCATGTGTCAATATGTCCAAGGTGCCAAATGCCATTCTATTGGACACTCAGATTGGATCACCACCGTTTGTCACTACGTCCAAGGTAGTATGGGATACTCCATCGGACACACTGATTAGTGGCGTCCATATGCCCTTTCCATTGGACATTCAGAATGGATCAACACAATATGACAATAATATGTCCAATGTGAGTCCTGCAATTCCATCAGACACTCAAAAAAGACCAGCACAAAATGACGGTATGTCCAAGGTGAAACCTGCCATTCCATCAGACGTTCAGAATAGACCAGCTCAGAATGTCAATATGTCTAATGTAATTCAGGCAATTCCAGCAGACAGCCGGAATAGATGCCATGACAATTTGTCCAAGCTGACCCATGCCACTCCATCAGACATTCAGACTGGACCAGCACAATATGACGACACGTCCAATTTGAGTCATGCAATTCCATCAGACACTCTAAAAGGACCTGCCATTCCATCAGACGTTCAGAATAGACCAGCTCATAATGTTAATATGTCTAATGTGAGTCATGCAATTCCATCAGACAATTTGTTCAAGCTGACACATGCCACTCCATCAGACACTCAGACTGGACCAGCACAATCTGACGATATGTCCATGATGGCTGTGTGGAATGAAATTGAATCCGTCACCTGTATCGACTCAGCCCAATCACAGTCAGGGAATTTCAGTGAGATTCTAACACAGAAAACAACAAACACTGGTGGAACTAAAACAACATACACCGATAATTGTATTGGAGAAAATGTCAATGCGAATTCAGTGTCCATGAAACGAGACAAGGTATCGGCATTTCTTCTTTCTTTTGAGAACCACGATACTGTTACAGAACCAGGGATGAATATGTACACGACAACCAGGTCAGGTATGAGCAAAAGATTATCCCTTCAAAATAAAGAGAGATTGATAACCCCCATCTGGAGCCACCCAGAGCAAATGGGAATGCAAGCTACAGATGATCTACCCGTTAGTTTGATGGCACCAGCTAATGTAGTGTCTTCATCATCATCATCATCATCATCATCATCATCATCATCATCATCATCATCATCATCATCACTGCCAACATCGTTAGCATCAACAGAACAACCACCAACCACCACTACTATTCCCAGAAAAGAAACAGAAAAGGTCACTCTGCCTCCTCCTCCTCCCATTCTGTCCGTGACAAAAATTGTGGAAAAAATCCGTAAACGACCTGACAGGAAAAAGAGACACTGCCAGCGCCATATTTTGTTTGCACCCCTCCTAGAATCGCCTAGAGGGGAGACCAGGGTGAGCCAAGAGGGAGGGAATGATGACGTCCATATCTCTGGACATCAAAGCATTGACAGTAGCACCACACCAATTGTAACAGCAGAAGGTGGTCTGGCTGATGAGAGAATTGGGACTAAAACCACGTCAGAAATCAAGGGGATCTTAAAGGGTGAGCTCACTGCTCTCTCTCTCTCTCTCTCTCTCTCTCTCTCTCTCTCTCTCTCTCTCTCTCTCTCTCTCTCTCTCTCTCTCTCTCTCTCTCTCTCTCTCTCTCTCCATCTGTCTGTCTGTCTGTCTAAATATATCTATCTTCTCCCTATTCTACATATTTCATGTGTGCATCTGTTCCTTCAGTAATAAGTTGGCATTTGCAACTTTTCTCATAGCATTCAGTTGTCCTTTTTCAAATATTTTTTAACTCGGGTTATATGGTATTGATCCCCAACTAAAAAAACTATAGTCCAATATTTAACTGGGGTTTTATAACTGATTTTAGTCAACTTGATTTGTTGATGTTACGTTTGAGAAATATCAGGGGGGTATTTGTCCTCGTGAAGATTGAAAAGATTGTTCACCTATTTTACACAAGGTCTTATGATACATCCTTACAGTTCCCTCGAAGAGGAAAAGCTCTGATTGTCTGGACACTCCAACAACCAAGTCTGTCTCCTTCTCCAGTCAGATTGAGTCTCGACAACTGGTGAATATTCATGACTTATTCATTTGTTATAATCGGCCATCCGTGTTGACATCTGTGTTCTTTCAAGACTCATTTAATGATACACCTCTAGTTATGGGATGAGGTATTTTGACCTCCCATAATTTAAAAAAAAATCAATTGAGCTTTTATACAGTGCAATATCCACTAAATGTGCTCAAAGCACTTTACAAGGGTCCCTGACCAACAACTATATGTAACATGTAAAACGAGACATGACAACTGTCACGCGATATTACAATTTTTTCCGGACAGAGACAATGCTGTTAACGGCCAGGTACTCATTTTACACCTGAGTACGGTGAGAGAATGTGAGTAAAGAGCCTTTTCCAAGAACTCAACTATGCGCCAAGTGAGGCTCAAAATCAGGACCTTCCGATCCGAAATTATAATAATCATCATCATGATCTTTATTATTATTTATTATTATTATTATTATTATTATTATTATTAATTATTATTATTATTATTATTATTATTATTATTATTATCATCATCATCATCATCATCATCATCATCATCATCATCATCATCATCATTATTATTATTATCATTATTATTATTATTATTATTATTATTATTATTATTATTATTATTATTATTATTATTATTATTATTATTATTATTATTATTATTAGAAGGCTATCTGGCTGGGTTTATTAAGTAATATATTTATCTCATCTATCTATCATCCATCTACTTCACAGTTCTTTGTATTTTCTGAAATGACCTAAAACTTAAGCAAATGCCATTAGAATGTTAAAAGCGTAAACAACTTTTTAATAAGGCTGCTACCATTTATTTTTCTGACAGACACCTTCAGAAATTCCCACAAGATTGCCCTCTGTATCTGGCCTTTTTTCCTACGTTGATGAAAATACAAATACAAGTATGTTGTAAAGAATAATATATACAATGAATTATAATGAACTAAAAGAGATTTGTGTCAAACAGTTGAAGAAAATACAAGTATGTTGTAAAGAATAATATATACAATGAATTATAATGAACTAAAAGAGATTTGTGTCAAACAGTCATGCATTATACTATACAGGTCAACACCTTTATATAAAGATCATCATGCTAAGAATAAAGTGACAATTCGGAATCGAGTCTGAATAGTCTCCTGTGGCTATTCGGACTCAGAATCCATTGCGCATGTTCAATCGATAGATTATTCAGACTCTGTCAGAATAGTCTTCCATGGCCCTGTTCATTATCAACAGCCGTCATTGCCTCAATTAGTATACATAACATTAAATGGACAACGGCTATTGCTTATACCCTTTTTGATATAACACTAGTCTAATCAGACCAAAGAGACTCACCTAGAGAATCACCGCTGTATGGACATTGGGGGTCAGAACAAAAATCTCAAGTACACCAGGGATCGATACTAGTCCCTTTGCATGAGAAGCGTTTGCCCTACCATTGAGCTATCAAGTCCCCTCTTTTACCTCCGACTATAATAACAATTCTTAAGCTCCAAAAGTCCTGTCAAATTTGGGTCTTGTACTGAATGACATTTGCAAGGATGCAATAATCTTACAATAATTATAAATTTGCATAGATTAGATAAGTCAGTCGGTCAATTTGAATAAATTATGAATATTTCACAGAGCAATTAATGTGTCACATCTATTGATATAAAATGTTAATAGATATTCATATTTATTTATCACAATTTAACAAATTTACCATGCTCAATGGACTTTATAATGCTTGATTTACTCCTCCAGCAGGCCTTAGTTAAGAACCAAGTTCTTTTTCATATTGTTCAAGTGAGGCTATGTGGTCAAGTGGTATGACACTCGCTTTCGGATCGGAAGGTCCTAGGTTCGAACTTGGCCATTCACATCGTTGTCTCTGTCCGAAAAAGAAGTGTAATATCATCTCATGTTTTGTACTACTCGTTACGTTTTGCTGTTGGTCAGTCACCCTTTGTAGAGAGTTTTGAGCACGTAAGTGGATATTGTGCCATATAAAAGCCCAAGTTTTTTTTGGATTTTTTAAAACTATGATATAAATGTGACCTGTCTCCAAACGGTATTAGTATTAATTAGGTCAGAGTGACATTGATGCTAAAAATGGAATTTAGTGTCAAAAACTTGGGAATATTTTATAATATGCGTTATATTATTACATAGATGGAATTGACTTTCATGAATTTCTTAAACCAAAATTTCCTATTTCTGAGCGTTTTACTTTAACTTTAATATAACTTTTAGCAAGTGCTTCACTCCATTGATATCCACAAAACATGCTCAAAGAGCTTTACAAAAGGTCCCCGACCAACAGCAACACGCATCATGTAGAACAATACATGACACTTGTAAGACAACAATATTACCATTTTTTTCAACAGAGACAATGCTGTTCACAGCCAGGTACAGTGAGAGAATATGAGTAAAGAGCCTTTTCCAAGGACTCAACTATGTGCCAAATGAGGCTGGAACCCAGGACCTCCCGATCCGAAAGCAAATGTCGTACCACAAAACCACATAGCCGCACATACTGTTGCAAATACACTATCTGTTGGTTCCAAATTAGTTATCCAATCACTAATGAGTGGACAATAATGATAATAATAATATAATAATAATAATAATAATAATAATAATAATAATAATAATAATAATAATAATAATAATAATAATAATAATAATACACATTTATACAGCCCTCATTCTCGTGTAAAACACAAGCTCTGGGCACTTTACAATATAAATTATCAATTTTGAGTGGAAAAAAAAAATGCAATGAATTCATAGCCAAATCAATAATAATTTCCTAATCTTCCCTTTTTCTGTTTTTTTTTCTTTTCTGTAAGCATTTGTCATCCCAGACTCTCAAGAGAGCGATGTTGAAATGGATCAGACCAGCACTAGTTGTGTAATGGATCTGCCAGCACTAGAGTCTTATCACGTGGATGAGTGATGATAATGGAAGTTATAATCATGAATGTTATTGTTATGAATTGACATTCATACTAAATCTATTGCTGTTGTGAAAAAAATCATTTAATCATTAACACCTTGTGTTTTCTTTTGCTCAATTCTAATGAATAGATATGTAATAGATTTTGTTTTACTTGTGGATAATTCTTAAACCCATGACTTCTTTAAGTTCTGGGTTTAGAGGTTTTGACGTGAAAAAAAATAAAATTATTTCCTGTTTTGCATAACTGACACCTCTCTGCTTATTTCCTGTTGATCCCAATTGCCATTCCATGTGCCATGATTTGCTAATGATTGTCTATCACTAAACGTTGTGACATGACGCAGCAAATTCTCCCATTAACCCTTGTAACATTTCAATATTAAGTTATCTCCCGCGATATATCAAAGTAAATAAATAAATAAATAAATAAATAAAGTTCCCTTTATTCATCCCGAAGAGGAAATTTGTCAGGACGTATTCCAAGATAAGAGTGGAATAACCCAGGTGTTAGCTGCCGTACAGCACCGCAGAGTGATTTGTTCAAGGCCACTACTAACCTGGTGGATAGTCAAACTGTATATTTGCTGATCCCTACTGCCCTCCCCTCTTCCCCAGTCAAATCATCAGGTCATGGCAAGACAGTTTCCTCAAACATTTCTGCACATCATCTGATCCAGGAGTACAAGAAAACTGCGCTCGAGTGTTTATGACTCTCCGCCCTCAAATGTTATCATGTCAGGGGGATTTAGATATGCTTAAAATTGAATTTACAGTTTAAAAATTTGGATTATTGATACGTTTCTAATTTCAGATCATTTTAGCTTTACGTAACTTTTCAGCATCTGCTTCACACACTGACATGATACCTGATTGAGATGAAGGGTCACATATATAATCAATATGATGCAAAATATTCTAGTAAAAATGCCAAGTGTTTTGGTAGTGTTATACAGTGTAGAGAATCGAGAGGGAGGGAGAGATAGATAGATAGATAGATAGATAGATAGAGAGAGAGAGAGAGAGAGAGAGAGAGAGAGAGAGAGAGAGAGAGAGAGAGAGAGAGAGAGAGAGAGAGAGAGAGAGAGAGAGAGAGAGAGAGAGAGAGACTTTGTTCTACTTTTTGAATAAAAAGATGGTGCTTGCTTGATTGGAGAAAAGAGTTTTGCATTTGTATAATTACAACCCCTTTTGAATGAGGTAGATAATTGTTCCAATTTCGAACATACTCCACAAATCCTCCTCAAGCCAAGGTGACTGTCTGTGAGGATGAAAGGACCCAGTTTGAGCCCCGGTGTTAAATAAACTCTTTTAATCACTTGCTGGTACTGCACTACAGATGGTGCCAGGTTTATATTAATATTTTTATCAAGAAAACCCTTGGAAAAAAATTTCCTGTAAGGAAATAAAAGATTTTAACTCATTTTTCATTACCAAGATACTGGATGTTGGTAATGGTTAAAATGCAGTTTACAAATCCATGGGATGTAACCATTAAATGGCAAATTCCTACTATTGCATTTGATGGGTTATCCCCCTTATTCAGACCTGCCAACCTTCCCAGGATGAAAAGTGTATTCCATGACCCTAAAAAGTGTATTTTTAGAAAAAAAAAAGTGTATTTTGTCCGCAGCACATGTGGAAAAAAAGTGTGCACTATAGAAAAATTTATATAAAAGCTAACATCAATCCCAAATCAAAATAAACTCTGATCTTCATCATTCAAGCAATCTCTAGTGATTACAAAATGATCGATTTATCGAGAAACTAAAACTTAATTGCCATTTAAAATTAGCATAAGGCTCAGAAATTGCAATATCAAAGGAAATTGCTTTCGAAACACTCAAATAAATGACCCTGAACATGTTGGTAGTATTGATGCTAGTATCAGTGGAAGAAGTGTTGGTTGTTGTAGCGATGGTGCTCTAGTGGTGGTGGTGGTGATGATGATGAAGCTGTGGTGGCAGTGGTGGTAGAAGTGATGTGGTGGTGGTTGTGGCTGTGACAATGCTGTGATGGCAGTTGTAGAAGTGGTGATGTCATGATGTTGATGGTAAGAGATGCTGATGTACCAAATGAAGTTGTGATGGTGATATCTGCTAGCCCAGTACATCAGTTATGAGAACGTTTTGAGATAAAATATCTGGGAGAGTGGTCTCCAATTCAATAGATGACAATTTGCAACAGTAGCAAGATATTTTCGATATATGTTACCTAATATCTCTCTCTCTCTCTCTCTTTTTTTTTTTTTGAGCATTCACTACTACTACTACTCTTCCTACTACTACTATTACTATATACTACTAATACTATTATTTTGGTCAAATGATGGGAAATTCGCAAAGTATGTAATATGCAGAGACAAGTTAAATACTTCTAAAACGGTTCTAAAAAATTCATTTTGAACCATATACCGTTCCTAAAGTTGCCCACTTTGTAATTCAAGACTCGTACAAAATAATAAAGAAAAAAAAAAGATCATTATAAATTTTATAAATCAAAATAGAGTAATTTAGTTATTATAAAGGGAAATAACCCATTTATGTTTAAGTTAATTAGCAATACAGTTTTCAATTGAAGGCTTCAAAGTCAAAGATGTTGGTTCAATTAAATTTTCTATTTAATAAGTGGCAAAAGTTTAAATGTGGTCTGAGACTATTTAAGTATAAAACAAGCTTATATTCATAATTCTATGCAAATCCTCAAAAATGTATGAGAAAAATATTGGTGAAAACCGGCATCATATAAGCAACTGAAATGATAACTATAGTATTAAATGTGATGCATCAATCATTCAGAAACACAGTCTACAGTTGGTGTACGACACGTTTGTATCAATGCATCAAATGTATCATCAACATCATTCACATCACATATCTTTTAAAAAATCGTATTAAATCCACGAAAATTTGGGGTCCAAAAATCGTACTTAAATACGATTAATCGTACTGGTTGGCAGGTCTGCTTATTATTTAATTTTAATTCAAAACTCATTTGTACTTGGTTATGTGCCCCTCTTTCATCACTTTGAAAGGGGTTATTCCCCTTGAAATTCTAAGTTCGTCAGCATGGCACACAAAAGAAGTGAATAAAAAATAAAAAGAAAAAAAAAGAATCCTTATAACTTGCATTCATTTGTTGACAGAAATCTTTTAGTTGGTGAGTTGGGAAGATGTTGGTCCTGTCTCAGTATCATCATCATTGTGTGACACACACACACATTTTTATCTATATTATTAGTCTATTATGACAATCTTATATATAAATATATTTCGTGTTTACTTGACAAAGGCCGAAACGTTTTTTTTGTTTGTGTTGTTGCCTTATTTATGATGAGTCGCATTTAATCCTTTTATCTGTCTCTCTATTTTATTGACTCATTAGGCACCTTTATTTTATTATGGCTTTATAGTCTTGTGGCATGATACTCGTTTCAGAGACTAGTAGGTCCTTGGTTCAAGTCCTGATCTGGGTGACGCAAATTTGAGTCTCTGGCTCTTTACTTATATTCTCACCACACTTGAGAGTAAAATGAGTATATTAGGCGCGAAGAGTGATGTTTATTTTGTAATCCAAAGTGTTAAGAAATGGATGAATGAGAACAGACTGAAACTTAATGATGATAAGACAGAGGTGCTGTATGTGGGGAACAGGAAGTGGGAATAGTGGGAAAGTGAAACAGATTTGAAGATGGGGGATGCTTCTATTCAAATTGTTGACAAAGTGAAAAAGCTCAGCACATTCTTAGACTGTACTGTCAATGGAGCATCGGGTTCATAGTTTGATTAGATCTGGGTGGGGTTCGTGACCTCCCATAGTGGGCGGGGAGGCACCAACTGTGTCTTTTATCCCCTTATATCTGTTTTCCAACATGCTTCCTTTGTTTGGAATGAGATTACTTGGTCTTGTCCTGGCCATGGCTGGAGTCCTGGCTGGGAGGGATACAGTCAAATGCATATTATTGTTTTTGGAGATATTTTTTTCCTTGTAAATCATCTCTCTGTTATATATTATTATATTTTGTTATTTTGAATGTATAATGTAAGAATTTGAGTGTATACCTCTTTGTTGGATTTTGTGATTGTGTCCGGATGAGACTTACAGTATAGGTGATCTCAGACTAAGTGAACGGTGGTTTGCTCTTGGATTCTATATCTGACCCCTGTTTGTACCCAGTTCCCCTTTGTCTTTCTTTCTCTTGGGTATAATAATAATAATAATAATAATAATAATAATAATAATAATAATAATAATCTTTATTGTCCAAATTAAAGGCAATTCATGTGAGGTAAACAATGCTCAGTTTGGTTCATGGTATGAACATCAACACATTTACAAATACAGACACAGCCATACATGAACATACACGCTTGCACATTGTTTCTACACATGTATACAAAAGAAATGAGCGTACATACAAACACATATACATACATACATACATGCAGACATACATACAAACCAGCATATCATCGTATATGCATGCCTACATTCATACATACATACATACACACAGACAGACAGATAGAACGATACGATATATTTGCTGGGACCGCAGATAACCATATTATAAATATAGTGTCTTATATTAAGAAGAAGATGGCAATGATTGTGATGATGATGATGATGATGAAGATGATGATGACTACGATAATGATGATAACGACGGCGACAATGTCGATGATGATGATTCACGACACTGCTTCTCGTTATTTTCATTGGTTGTCTCATTTTTCCACAGAAGATTTGTTAATTAATTTTATGGCGGTTGGAATGAAGGTTGTCTTATGTCGATTAGTCCTACATTTTGCTTCTAGATACCGTCTTCCGGAGCGCAGAAGTTGGAATTGTTCGCTCAGCAGATGCCTCTTTTCGTTGATAATGTTAAAAGATTTCTTCTCAACTGCATTAATATAAGTTGTGTCAAGGCTTCTAAGGTCTGTGTTAATTATTTTTGAAGCCTCTCTGAGGGTTCTATGTAGTTTGGATTTTTCTTTTGTTCCACAGCTTCCATACCACGTTGTGATGCCAAACGAAACGATACTCAATATTAATGACTTGTAGATTTGTATCATGGTCTTTCTGTTCACATTGAAAGACCTTAATTTTCTGAGTATATACAAGCGCTGGTTACATTTTTTGATGACATTGTTGGTGTGCGATTCAAATCTTAGACTGTTATCTATAATTACACCAAGGTATTTAAACGTTTCAACAGTTTCAACCGCCTGATTGTTAATTTTTGTTATTTGTCTTGCTCTTTTTCCTATTTTTCTGTGATCAAACAGTTGTTCCTTTGTTTTTGTTACATTGAGCTCTAGACAGTTATCGGCACACCATTTGCTGAATTTACTAACTTGCTCAGTGTATTTAAATTCGGAGACGGAATCATTGAGCAGGCCGAGTATTGCGGTGTCATCAGCATACTTGATGAGTTGGCAGTTATCAAAGCTAGCCACACAATCGTTTGTATAGAGGATGTAAAGTAGAGGTGAGCTTACACACCCTTGTGGGCATCCGTTTGAAAGAGTTTTTACTGATGATATATTTGAGCCTACTCTGACATGTTGGGGGCGATCGATGAGAAAGTTGTTATACCAGTTGATGAGGTAATGGGGAAGGTTTAGAGCATGCAGTTTATATATATGTATATTTTAGGGAGCGTTCACATATTACGTCATCAGCTAGGGGGGGAGGGGGGGTCTACCAAATGTTGACATGTGTTGACATGGGGGAGGGGTCAGACCCAAGATGATGTCATCAAAACATAGGCAAATTAAGCCTATTTCAAAGTTTGTTCCTTTCAAAACAGCTAAAGATAAATTGCTATGATGAGTATTGCCCATCTCTCAAGAAACAAAATGGGAAAGGGGTACCACTTCTCAAAAGGCGAACTTGCCCTAAATGTTCATTGTATCACTCCTCGATCACAGCAATGAAAGACCATTCACGAAAATGCGGCATACATGGAGAACAGCAAATGGGAGAAAATGATGACGATGAAGATGAAATTGATGATACTATTTATAGTACATTGCCAGAGGTCCAAGGCAGAAACATTTTTGAATCAATTAATTTTATGTTTGGAAATTGAAACAGAAATTCATTCCACTAAAAGACTAATATGCTATAAAATAATTTGCCTCCTATACTATTTTAAATTACACTTTCTGAATTTTTTTTAATAGCACCTGCACCAAGTAGCCTAATTTAAATAATGTTTGTTAGATTTTATCTTTGCAAATTTAAATTTTATGTCCCCATTGTATCGTAAAACATAAATTATCAACAGTTTCTGAAATTAATAAAATGTCTGAACGTGTTTTATCAAACGTTGATAATCAATGTTTATGGTTTGAAAAACGAATAATAAATATTGTGAAATTAAAGTTATCTTTTAGTTTTTATTAAATTAGATGACGTCATCATCTGTTGGGGGAGGGGGGGGGGGGGTCAGGTCAATGATGACAAGTGATGACTTGGGGGAGGGGGGGGGGGGTCTAAAAAGGGCAAATTTTTGATGACGTAATATGTGAACGCTCCCTTAATTGTAATTCTAGACCTTTTACTATCCCATATTCTTCATTTACTGGCGCTGATATGACCTTAATGTGTTGCAAGGGCAGTAAAACTCTTAAAAACAAACCATTTGGTCATCTATCTTTTTCCCCTATAAAAGATTGCTTCCACTTCCATTAGACTATGGTTCATATCTGTGGATATGAGTAAACACCCGGTTTTGTCCCTCGGAATTTGGATTATTGTAATTGTAATGCTGTTGCTTGGCATTTCGCATGTTGGCTTTGGACCCCTTGTAAAGTGCTTAAAGCAGCTTCATAATTGTAATAATAATAACTCTTGAGATAAAGGTGAACAAAAGTTAGGTTCTGCACCGATAGTCTCAAGGACTGGAAGCAGAACAACAATCAACCAATGGTATCCACTACCCACTATTTAGACTTGCTTGTTACTTGGCTAGTTTTACACTTTGTTATTTCAATTTCAACTTAAAAGTAATGGAAACAAAACAGTTATGAAAAAAAAAAAACAAATAAATAAACTGTGAATAACGCAAGTTATTTCTCATCAAGAATTTATTTCTATACATAAATCATGTATAACATGTGAACAAATTATTATTAATGGAGATGAGTTGTTAACAGATAAATACATGGTGATAATAATGTCATATGAATGGAGATGATAAATGGAAGTGAGAGAAAAATGGCAATGATCTATGATGCATATTTACAAAAATGGAAAGAGCAGATGAAACAGTTGTCGTTGTATATACAAACACCACAAATTCATTCTACAAACTTTTAAAAAACTGAATTCATTAAAAAAAAAAAAATATGAGGCCCAACGAAGCTCATTCCAATTTTAGCCCAAATCCTTAATCTATCTTTTTTTTAAATCCATGTGTTAAATATTTTGTATTTTATCAATCTAAAAAAAAAAACAGTGCAGACCTCACAAGACGAGGAGAGAATGGAGACGGTTTGTGGTGATCATAACAACAACAACTGAAGAAAAAAAAGGCCCCCAAAAACGATGACATCATCCATTTCAAATGTCAGTCCAATTCACCCAGGAAGATTTTCTTGTCACTTGAACACGATGCAACTGGAACAAAAACAAAAATGAGATTTGAGGTTAAGACAGGATGATAAAAAAAAGGGTAATAGCGATTGACATTATGTCAAGTTC
Organism: Berghia stephanieae; assembly: GCF_034508935.2. Taxonomy (NCBI): domain Eukaryota; kingdom Metazoa; phylum Mollusca; class Gastropoda; order Nudibranchia; family Aeolidiidae; genus Berghia; species Berghia stephanieae. Next base: position 33,992,035 of record NC_088370.1, on the reverse strand, counting down.
AACACGGTTGTTCTTCCAAACATACCATGACTTACACCTACCCCCCCCCCCCCCCCCCCCCCCCCCCCCAAAAAAAAAAAAGAATTTTTGATTTAAAAAATATATGTATCAACCTTAAGTGCATGATCATTTACATAAAATGTCATTTTCAAATGTTTTACTATAGACATAGTTTAGTTTAACATAATTGCATTCAACGTGTCTGAAACTTGGACCAAACTTGTTCCAATGCCAATCTCATGTGAACGTAAGAGTCAATGAGATCCATTTCTGGATAAAACAACTATTTTTCTACTGGTTTGGAAATATATCCTAATTTAGTATTCTAAAAACCATAACAAAATCATAACAATTAAATAATTATAATTGGCAGAACTATAATATGCCCACACACCATAGGTTAGAAACAAATATTTTAGATTTCTCACAGTGCAATCTTCAGTAGCGGTTATATCTTAACTTTTGAGAAATTGTTGATAGAAAAGAATACCATTTTAATTTTTTTCTTCTGACGAACTTCACAATGATTTCTCAAGACAGTTTTTTATACCAGTACGGTGTGCTACACAAATATAATCTTAGTTTCAGAACAAAACAAAAAGTAAAAGTGTATAATTGGAAGTCTAATCATAAGGTTCCTCAAGATTATTGACAATTTAATGAAAAACTCATCTAGATATCTTTAACTTTTTCATCCAACATTCAATAAACATTCAGACTAATCTGATAACTTATCCAAACCAGTGAAAAGCTGAGCTCTCTCAGATCTTATCTCATGACATAAAACTTCAAATTAATTTATATGAAAAATAAGAAATAAAAAACAGGCATAAAGAACTCACTGATTGGTTCCAAAGGATGAAAATCAACTTCATTGACAGATCCTGTATGGCCAGGCAGTTTGTATAAAACTCGTCTAGACGTCGTGTCCCACACGTATACAAAGCGATCCCCAGACCCAGCAGCCACTCGACTCCCATCTGGAGACCATGAACATCGAAGCAAATTCTGGAGAAGTGAAAATAAATCTTATTACATAAATGAAAAAGTCTTTTGAATTGAAACTAGTTCCGTTGACTTCAAATTTCTCATGACATTCAATTTCATAATTTTTATATGTAACTGTAACTCATCAACTCAATCTATTGAAATAAACCAGATCTTAACTCACTCAACCCTAACACCGACTATATCCGTAGTTTACTCTGGGTTACTTTTACCTCATGCCTAATTATTACATTTTTATGAGACAAATTATAGGCGTAGTATCAAAGCTAATGTTTTTAATTTTTACAAGTTAATGATAGTTGAATAAAACCATCTATGTACATGCTCATTTTAATACATTTTTTTCCAATTTTAAATATGTCGTAAAAATCTCTAGGATTGAGTGATTAACCATGAAATTTTTGCAGATAATATATTTTAGTCAACATTTCTATATCATATTTTGGACCCATAATTGTTGCACTCTGCTATTGCCATAAATCGAACTTCATCCCTTTTTCTAAATTCATTTATCACCTTTTAAATAGCCTTTTTCTGAGGGTTACACGAATAAGATAATATGAAGAGTACATTATGCTCAGGTACCACAAAAGATGTCATTTTCCTGGGAAAAACTAAACGCTTATAATTTTGCAGCACACAATTCAAACATAACTCTCTTTAAACCTGATCATTGATACTAAAACAAACATTGAACCATAAATTCCAGATAACTCGGGTAGTTTGACAATCAGCTGACCCACCTTTTCAAATGTGTGTTGATGACCAGACATAATCTTAACACATCTCTCTTGTGGGGCAAACGGTCGCACGTCCCAGATTCTTACTGAAATAGATAATAATGGGAGATAAAATAACATAAGTCTTCATTTTGTAATTTAAATAATAATTTTGCATATTCTATTTCTTGTATTTGTATCGCAAAATCAAATGAGAGGCTGTTCTTAACTCTCTCTCGAGTTCACCCTCATGGAGAATTAAACAAATTTGTTCAATTTTCAATGTATATGAACTCGAGAGAGTTAAGCATCCATGATTGAAATAATAGAGAAAAAATGAGAAATTTTGCAGTTAAAATTTTTTTGTTTTAACATGGGTTGCATCTCCATTGATATATAAATTTACATGACTCTCTAATACATTTTCTTTATTGACAACATTGGCAACGGGCAGCGCAGTAAAAGATTGAGAACTCACATGCCTGATTGGATATAAAGCTGATCCCGCAGTTTTTTGCAAAAAATATTTCAAAATTTTGCAGAAGAAAATAATTAAATTTTACAGGTTTCTAAATATGTTGTATCACACATAACAACTAACTACATGCAACCTGTGTAATAAAATATCCCCGCGGGATTACGCAATTTCAAATTCAAAATTATACAAAATTATGGGACAAAAAAATGACAAATTTTGCCAAAAATTATGCTGATTTGGAAATAGGCCCAAAGTTGGGAAAACAAAATTACAATAAAAAATTGCTGTCAATAAAATTGTTATAAGAAAAGAGTAAAATATTCGGATATGACCTTTTATTTAACTTAAATAAAAGGTCGTATCCGAATTTTAAAGTAAAGAATTTTTAAAATTTGCAAAACGTGCAGATTTTGCGGTTGCAATGCAAATCGGAAAATTTTCCCCAATTCGGTTGCAAGCTGTGCAAAAACCTGCGGGGCCAAACAAAGCTTTAAAGACTTACACGTGTTGTCCATAGAATTAGAGAGGAGGTAAGATCCCTCTGGACTCAACTCCAGGCCAGTGACTGTATCGGAGTGACCACTCATCTTGTAGAGAATATCGTTTTTCCTCAAATCCCATACCTGCAATGGATGGACATTTGTAACATAGTCATTATCAAATTTGTCGCATCACGGGCTTGCAAAATAGCAATTCCATTACCCTGATGCTAAAAGATACAATTTTTGTGTTGCACAAAATCCAGAGAAAAACAGGCAAAAAGTGCTTTATATTTTTCCAAACTAAATTGAAAAATTACAAACAAGTAAAAAAAAAAATTAAAAAATAGCCATGCACATTTATCAACAAAAAACAACAACAAAGCATCACAATAAAACTTAAAAGAAATACTTTGAAAGATTTGAAATGTTATCAAGTGTCTGAGTTGCCCTGAGAGAGAAAGAGTTCAAGCATAGGAGATATAGACAGACAGGAGGAGAACATTAGCCAATTTTGTGATTTATTTTAGCTTTACAAGACTACCACGGTTTGACATCATTTGTAAGTGTTAACATTTATCATGTAATCAATGCATTTTCAAACAATATGAGTGCATTGGTTTATAAGGAATGAGCAGATATTGTAGTGTATTTCTTAATTGATATAACTGAAAGGCTGAAAGGCTGACAATAGAATTCTTTTAACAAATCTGAAGCAGATGTTTCCATTTGTGATCAAGTTGATGGAGTAGAGATCAAAAGAGTTTTTGTTTGTTTGTTTGTTTGTTGCTTTAGGTCTCTTCCAACACAATTGAGGTTATACGAGAGACCGCTGAAACAAAAAAAACAAGCAATCTAACAAAAATAGTACAAATGTAAATCAAAATCATAACCTAAAGATATCATAAGCTAAATTATAAATAACCAAGAACAAACAGGCAGAAGATTTACAGAGAAAAAAAATATCCCCTGTCAAAAATACAATCACAAACCAAAGAAGCAGGATAGGCTAGTAAAGAGAAGAAGAAACGACATCACTATCGGATCGTACACCCATGCAAACATCATAGGTATATGATTCAAGGGTGATGCTCCCATCCAACCACCCCCATCAAAAGAGTAAACATATTAAAATATCGTTGAGCAAGAATACAAACCAAATGGTAAAACAACTCCAAACATAAGAAAAAGACTAGAAATGACAATAGAAAATTTTAAAAAGATGGCGACTACCTGGAAAAGGGCAAATTAATGTATATATTCAAAATTTATATGTCTGTGAAGCATGGACCATCAGCACACCACAAAAATCACTGATTTTATAATTAAGTCAATAAGTGTAACACATTATTTAGAAAATGCCCTGGACATTAAAAAAAACAACCCCCACAAAAATCCACAGGTATCAAATCAGCATCACTGATGCACACAATATTAAAAGATCTATATTTAAATACTTAGGGCACATAAAATATAACACTAAGGGCACCATATAATATTAGAAGCAAATATAGCAGGAAGGAGTGAAATAAAATATGAAGACGAGAAAGAGAAAAAGATGTAGAAGACTGGCTGGAAATAACCACAACACAGGAAGACAGGGTTAGGCTCCGCTCAAGATGTCAAGCGAGAGGCAACACCCCACCTAAAGACCAGAGGTATGGGGAGGAGGGAGGGGGTGGAAGTGAAATAGAGAAAGAGAGAGCAAAATACAGATATAGTTTATCTATTCTTACTAAACCAATCCATGGCAGCTATCAAGAACTAATAATTTTGAATTCTACCCTATGACAAAATGTCGATATTGATTTCTCTAACCTTGAGCTCATTGTCGATACCACCGGAGATGATCTGTTCTGCTGTGTCGTTGAACGTGACAGCCGTGACTTGATAGTGACACTGGAACGAATTGATGACACCTTTCCTTCTGGCATCCCACGTCTGGGTGAAATACAAACATGGAAATGCATTAACTCGTTCAATCCTAGAGATTTTTTCTACTTTTCAAAATTGGAAAAAATCATATAATGAGCATGTACATAGACAGTTTTAGGTTTATTCAACTTTCATTAGCATGCAAAAACATCAATAATTAGCTTTGATACTACGTCTAAAATTTGTCTCAGAAAAATGTAATAAATAGGCATGGGGTAAAAGTAGCCTGGGTAAACTAAACTACGAATATAGTCGGTGTTATGGTTGAATGAGTAAATATACATACACAATAACATATATATATATGTGATCCATTGTCCCAAGCAAGTATTATGGGGGAGTCATCATCACCCACAGTAGTCAAAGATATGTCTGATTTATTTTTGTTTGTTTACATTGTGTGATTATGATGGTTTTGATTTCTGTTCTGAATTGGCAAACTGCCTTAAATAAACTTTAGATTAAAAATAAAGTCTGAATTGATTTAGATGCTAAAAATTGAATTGCAAGTCAAAAATATGAAACTCTGATTAAGATTATGTTTCATTGAGGAGAATGAATAGAATTTCTTCAAAAAGACAAACATTAAAGTCTCAGAAAATACACACACATCTACATACACAAAAAAGGAAATGTAAAAAGGATGAAGGCAGAAATATAAAAATTCAAACCTTGACAGTGCCATCATCACTCCCACTACATAAGAGCTGTGGTCCACGACGGGCTGGGCTGACACAGTTGACAAAAGTCTGATGTCCTTTCAACTTTCGCATCCTCTCCCCCGAGTCCAAATCCCACACAGCAATGGTCTTGTCTGTCGATGCACTAAATAACAGGCTGAAAGAAAAAAAACAAACATGAGACAATATTATTTGATTTATTCCCAGAATAACCCATGCAATAAGAAAACTGACTCCAGAATCAGCAGAATTTATTGTACAAGAAGTAAATAATTAAATAATAAATCTACCAGATTTGCCTTGGACAGCAACCGGCCAAGTCCACAATCAACTATTGACAAAACAGGGATTGGCAGTAGTGGGTCACATTGGATTCAATAGTCTGATGTCACGTTGCCCAGCAACGGTGGCCATCATGGCTCAAAACAAAGAAAATCTGTACTTTTTATTCTTCATGCTAGCTTGATCTTTTCATATATGTTGTGGGATACCTGAGTACCCAAATATCAGTATTCGATTACGTTATTTCAAGAATAAAAAGAATCACTTCGATTCCAAAATGGCTGACTATTGTTGACATTTTCTACTTAACAAATTATCATTAGCAATCTACAATACACCACAAATGGCGACGAGCATCTAGAACCCAGATAAGTGCAATAACGTTTACATGTATTTTCATTCTACCAAGCCATAAAACTATAATCTATTGACAGACTACTACCAACTATTGAGCTTGCATTTTCCAGTCTTGTACGTGTACATACCAACATGCCAAGACCCGACACCTTCAACGAAGGACTCGAGTCCTTCACAAACTATAAAGAAAGACTGGATGCGTTTTTTGTTGCAAACAACATTGCTGAACAGAAACAAACAGCAACTCTGCTATCATCCATCGGGGCTAAAACGTACAACACACCACGATGTTTGACGTCACCCGACCTTCCCTCTAGTAAAAGTTATGAAGAACTTTGCAAACTGCTGTCCAACCATTACTGCCACCTCCACTTGAGATAGTTGAAAGATTCAAGTTTCATAAACGCAGTCAAGCGATGGACGAATCGCTTCCTGATTTTTTAGCATCCATAAAACGGTTGGCTGAACACTGCAAATTCGGAGACAATTTAAAAATGTCTCTGCGTGACAGATTTGTTTGCGGAATACGCGATGAAACCATACAAAAGAGACTCTTGCAAGAGCCAAATCTCACTTTAGAATCTGCAACAGCTTTGGCACTTGCAATGGAAACTGCCCAGCGAGATGCAGCGGAAATCCAAACAACAACATCCGGCAAATCAACAGCTGATCTCAACATTATAAAAACAAATCAGCCTTTACCTACTAACAGAAGACATAACTCACAAACATACCCACCGTGCCAATCTTGTGGGAAAAATAACCACAGGAGAGCCGACTGCTACCTCCGTGATACAGTGTGTTAGTCATGCAACAAACAAGGACACATTCAGAGAGTGTGTCAGGCCAGGAAGGGCAGCCAACAACAGAGGAGAGGAGGAGACAGAACCCCACAATCCCGACAAGTTCACGAGCTAGATGAAGACAATGTTTCCGAAGATAATTTTACACTGGAAATGTTTCACATGGAAGGAAACACACCAAAAATAAAGGTAGACTTGCAAATCAATAATATTCCTACAAAAATGGAAGTTGACACAGGATCTGCTGTTTCAGTGATGACGAAGAGAGACTTCACAAAAACATTCAAAACCTTCCCAAATTTGGAAAAGACAGCTGTTCGTCTGAAAACATACACAGGTGAAACCATTATTCCACTGGGAAAAATTTCAGTTCATGTAGAACTCAACAATCAGAAGAAAATACTTCCACTCCTTATACTTGACAAAGGCAGCAATCCTATTTTGGGAAGAAACTGGTTGGCCACTATAAAACTGAACTGGCAGAGCATACATCAGATGACGACACCTAAAGATAGATTCAATACAGAAAAATTGAAAGCTCAGTTTCAAGATATATTTTCAGATGGAATTGGAAAAATAAAAGGAATAGAGGCAACACTTCATCTAAAAGAGGGAGCCGTTCCCAAATTCCACAAAGCCAGACCAGTGCCATACGGCTTAAAACAAAAAGTTGAGAAAGAACTAGACAACTTAGAAGAACAAGGGATAATCACAAAAATTGCAACCTCCGATTGGGCCACACCCATCGCACCTGTATTGAAAAGCAATGGAACAGTGAGAATATGTGGTGACTTCAAGGTAACAGTCAACCCAGCACTTAACACAGAGCAATACACAATGCCAAAAATGGAAGACATGTTAGCTACTTTGGAACAAGGTCAAACATTCTCTAAAATTGATCTGAGACAAGCATACCTTCAGCTCCCTTTAGACAGTGCGTCACAAAAAGTAACAACAATCAACACGTCAAAAGGACTGTATTCCTTCAACCGTTTAGCGTTTGGTATTTCTTCGTCACCAGCAATTTGGCAAAAGACAATGAACACAATCCTCCAGGGAACACCCGGAGTTCAATGCAACCAAGATGACATGATAGTCACAGGGAAAACAAACGATGAACACTGGCAAAATCTGCTACTAGTCCTAGCTAGACTTCAAGAGTATGGACTGAAGGTCAATCTCGAAAAATGTCAATTCTTCCAAGACGAAGTTATCTTTTGCGGTGTCAAAATAACCAAAAATGGCTTGCACAAAACCGAAAACAAGGTCAAGGCCATCATCGGCGCACCACAGCCAACAAACAAAACACAACTCAGATCATTCCTCGGGCTTGTAAATTATTACCACAAGTGGCTGGAAAATGTAGCTCAAATTGCGAAGCCACTGTACAATCTTCTACAAGATAACACAAAATTTGAATGGTCAACTGAAGCTGATCATGCTTTCATTCAAATAAAAACAATGATCGCTTCGGACAAAGTCCTCATGCGCTACGACCCCGATCTACCATTGCAACTTGCCTGTGACGTTTCACCATACGGCATCGGCTGCGTTCTCTCGCACATCACACCAGAAGGCGACGAAAGACCTATTGCATACGCCTCAAGAACCCTCAATAAGGCAGAACAGAATTACTCCCAACTAGACAGAGAAGCTCTAGCTATCACATGGGGTGTTAAAAAGTTCTTCAATTATGTATGTGGCAGGCACTTTACACTAATCACAGACCATCAGCCACTCAAATACATCTTCTCTCCCACAAAACCAGTCCCTGCAATGTCTGCAGCCAGACAACAGAGATATGCAATTTTCCTTTCAGCCTTTTACTACTCAATCGAATACAGGAACTCCAAGTCAAACGCTAATGCAGACGGATTTTCACGATTGCCTTTACCCACCACAAACTCAAGTCAAGAGGCCGATTCAGCAGATGAACTATTCTATACAGAAGTAATAGAGTCCTTACCAGTCAACGCAGCAAACGTTGCCAAAGAATCACGCCACGACAAAACACTGTCACAAGTCATACATTACGTACAAACTGACAGATGGCCAAACACCGTCAACGAAGAACTGAAACCTTACTTCAACAAACAAAACGAACTGTCAGTGCAACAAAACTGTCTCTTTTGGGGATATAGACTCATCCCTCCACAAAAACTGCATGCAAAAATCTTAAGTGTTCTTCATGAAGGACACATTGGTATAGTCAAAAGAAAAACTTGGCTAGGGGATACTTCTGGTGGCCTGCTATTGACAAACAAATCGAGGCAACTACAAAAGGGTGCCCTGGTTGTGCTTCAGTTCAACCTGATCCACCGAAAGCTCCTCTTCACCCATGGCACTGGCCCGACAAGCCATGGCAAAGAATTCAAATAGACTTCGCGGGACCATTCATGGGATTAATGTTTCTAGTGGTCGTCGACGCCCATTCCAAATGGGCCGAAATAATACCGACATCCAACGCCACATCCATTTCAACAATCAATATATTGAGCAATCTTTTTGCAAGATTTGGTTTACCTGAACAGCTCGTATCTGACAACGGTGTGCAGTTCACATCCAATGAATTCAAATCCTTCACAAAGGTCAATGGAATCAAGCACACCCTTAGCACACCGTACCACCCAGCAACCAACGGGCTGGCTGAGCGAATGGTCCAAACTTTCAAACAAGCTATGAAAGCTTCAAAAGATGAGAAGGGTACCATCCATACCAAACTGGCAAGATTCCTGTTTGCTTATAGGAATGCACCACACACCACAACAAACGAGAGCCCAGCATCACTGATGTTTGGCAGACATCTGCGAACTCACCTAGACATCATTCGACCAAGCATTCATACAAGAGTATCTTCATGTCAAGACCGTCAGCTTCGTACTCACTCTTCTGCCAACACCAGGAACTTCGACAACGGAGACAACGTCCTGGTCCGAGACTACCGCGGACACCAACGATGGCAACACGGCGTAATACATGCCAAAACGGGAACACGCACCTTTGAAGTCAAAACAGCTCCCGGAGCCATATGGAGACGACACTCCGACCAAATTGTTCAAACACCCCTGCAATCACAAGCAAACCAGCACCGGCACCACTATTGGACATCGTCCCAAACTTCAGAACGACAGAGATACCAACCATGGTTCAAACAACCCCAGCGAATGACCGAGATCCAAATTCTACGCGGTCACAGGTCGAGGTCCCGCCCTCACCACATAGAGAATTCCCAAATTCTCTAAGTCTCTCTAACAACATGTCACAGAGAACGCAATCTCAAAACAATCACAAAACTACAAGTGCACCTTACACTACGAGAAGTGGTCGCAACGTGAGAGAACCAAACAAATTCACACTGTAGGCAGGGCCATTTATAAGCCTTAAGCTTGACTATAATATTGGAAGAAATATTTGTGACGTTACGACCACAAACATAAAAACACTTTGCATCTACACAGCCGCATGAAGTAGACACTAGTTAAGACTATTAGAGTCCATTACTGTGTTGTTTTTTTTTATCATTATGAACTGTTGACCACTTCAACTAGTTTAGTACTAAACAGAAGAAACACTTTTTCTTACTCATCATTGATATATGAGATAATTTTTTTTCCTCGTATGCAAACATTATTTTTTTTTTTTTCTCATTTACTCTTAATTAATCATTTAAGCTGTATAAAACAAATGTAGGAATGAATGAACCATTATGTAAACCAAAACGAGCAAAAGTATAATAGCTCATTTTTTTTTTACATCATCTAATTTTTTTCAAGGGGGAGATTGTGGGATACCTGAGTACCCAAATATCAGTATTCGATTACGTTATTTCAAGAATAAAAAGAATCACTTCGATTCCAAAATGGCTGACTATTGTTGACGTTTTCTACTTAACAAATTATCATTAGCAATCTACAATACACCACATATGTCTTGTGATCAGAATGTGTAAAAGTCAAAACATGATCAGATTTATGTTTTTTTTTCTCCTCTGGATACGCTTTTATGCTCGTCTGAGAAATATTTCATAAGGGCATTAGCCATTGTTCCGATAGTTTAGAGCCATTACTAAGTTACCATGCGTCATTACGAGGGAAGTGATGTTACGACTGTTGAAGCGTATTTGCAACCTCACTAAGTTTCCCACTTTCATGAACACTTTGCCGAAAAAAGAAAAACAAAACAAAATAAATACAATGTTAAAGTGTGAGTAGTGGAGTAGTTTGTTTACCTTCCATCGGTTGAATACTGAATCTCCATGACTGCACCAGAATGACCTTTCAGGACAGCAAAGTTTTCACATTCTCCATAAACAGTCCAAAAGTCTGAGAGGGGGGGGAAGATAAAATATTATGTCTTGCATACTTTTACAGAGATAATAAAATTTAATAATACATACACTCCTGAGCAAAATGTGTACAAGTAGCAAAAATGTGTAAGAATATGCAATTTTTTAAACTGCAGTTTCATGTATACTGCATTAACCCTTATCGTAAGAGCAATTGAAATTATAAATTATCGTAAATAGCACTCTTAAAAGATCTACCACTGTCTACGACTAGGAACTTATTCACCACACCTAAGTTGAGAGAGATAGTGTGTGGAAATTTACCAATATCAAGGACACAATGTCGAGGTAAGAAGTTTTGCAACACGCGTTACCCATACAGTCACAAATGATGTTATTAGTGACTGTATGGATAACATGTGTTGCAAAACTTCATACAACATTGCTTCAATTCTACAGGAGTTACGACCAAAATTTGAAATACTTACGAATAAGTCTGTCAAAACCGGCAGATGCCAATATCCGACAGTCTGGAGAAAATTTGGAACAGAAAATGTCGCCTTCATGGCCGGTGAGCAACATGATGGGGGCCAAGAGATTGGATGATCTGGGTGGTCCCTGTAGACAAATAGGGGAGATAATCAAAGCTGAGCATATGTTTACCAGTTTCCGATTAGTTGGTTTTATGGAGAAACCTGCCTTATTATTTAGGTAGCACTAGCTTCTAACATTTTTTTCAGGTCAAAAGAAGTTACAAAAGTTGCCAATCAAAAATGATAATGTCAAAAAAGTAGTATTGGGTTACTTAAAATTTAAAAATCACAAATTTTACTTAAAAATAAAAAAATCAGGACTTTTATTTTTTCCTAGGCCAAAAAAACACACAAACACCCACATCTCCTCATAAACATTTTATTTTTTTAACATTCAGATTAACCATAATTCTATTATGTTTAAGATAAACATGAATCTGGGTGCTTTATAACTAATATTGTGTCCGTCATGAACTAAAAATTAAAACAACAAGAGATCAATTGAACATCTTTTTGTAAAAAATAATAATACAAAAATGTAAACTAGAGAGGACTAACGAAAAGGTGATAATGAATGGAAAGGCATCGAAGCCATTCCATTATATGACCTTCTTGTTAGTAAAATGTAAACTGTTACCACATATGCAATAAACAAATTAAAGTCTCAGATAAATCAAAATCGTATTCTTTGTGAAAAGATAACGACATCAACAAATGAGATTTTAACAATTTTGCTGAGAGTTTGCTTTTCTTTCTTCAAAACATTGAACAAAACATTAAAATCTGAAGAAATATGGGATCTGGTGTCTGGGGATAACAAATTTTCGTTGACAGCCATCATAATGTATGAGTATGATGACGAAGAATTTGAATTGTTGAGTGACTGACGGTGAATGAACGAGACGAATGTCGGTCTAGAACTGGAACTAGAATCTCTGACTAGAGCTGTTTCAAATGTAATAATGTATAGATTAGCCACTACAAAACGTATACTCCGTGATACACAATAAGGTCAATCAATTCGTGCGACTGTTTTCTGGACTAAAGTAAGAGAAAGAATCAAACTGACTGATGCAGAGTATATCGATAATGGGTAACATTTACCATTTGAACGAGTGCACCGGATTGTTGCTGACCGCCATAAGCAATAATATCTTGTCTTGGTTTCTTCATGGGGACCATAGCCCCTTCTTGTGCTTTTCTTTTTAAATCCATCGCATTGGTGCGGAGAATCAGCAAGAAAAAGGTATTAAAACGAACCGGTTAAACCGAAATATCGTTACAACTTTCATGCAAACAAAACAGGGTTGCCAGATTATTTTTCAACAAAATGCCAGGGGAAGACTCAAAAAATGCCAAAACACTCAAAAAAATGCCAAAGTCTGTTGACTCCCACCCCCACTAAGAAAACTACTCACTTTTGATAGACAATTTACTATCATATCCTGGTGGCTTGCGTGTTTTCCTTTTTTTTTTTTTTTTTTTTTTTTTTTTAAATTATACTAAATTTCCTGTTGGGGTAATTTTTTACCTACTGACTACTAAGTGGAGTGCTAAACCACTACACCACGGTTGGATCTTAAGAATGAAAAAGAAATACATTAACATGAAAGGTAAATACGTAAACAGTTAAATAATTATTGACAATTACGAAAACTTACTGTTTCGTGTTTCTTATGATGTTTTTTGTTGAATCTGGTTCAAGTGCAGAGTAAAGGTGTCATTTGAAGTATAATATACAAGAAAAGAAAATGCCAAATGAAAATGCCAAATGCCAAATGATTTTTCTAATGCCAAACGGTTTTCAAAAATGCCAGATTTTTGGAATCTGGCATTTAAAATGCCAAACTGGCAACCCTGAAACAAAAACGAGAACTAAGAAAGTGAAGTCTTGTAGTCAGTGGCAGTTTTTTGAGACAAACTTCAGCATATTTTCGTATAATAAACATATCGATTTTATAAAAGTCTATAAAATGTTTCTTCTTCAGAACTTCCCCCTCCTCCTCCTCCTCCTCCTCCTCCTCCTCCTCCTCCTCCTCCTCCTCCTTCTTCTTCTTCTTCTTCTTCTTCTTCTTCTTCTTCTCTTCTTCTTCTTCTTATTATTATTATTATTATTATTATTATTATTATTATTATTATTATTATTATTATTATTATTATTATTATTATTATTATTATTATTCGTTTTCTTCTAATTCTTCTTCTTCTTCTTCTTCTTCTTCTTCTTCTTCTTCTTCTTCTTCTTCTTCTTCTTCTTCACACATTTCTTTACACATCGATAAGCAAGAACGATACATGATCAACAATTTAGCCAACCAATCATTGTATTGAAGACTTACTATTATATTGTGTCCAGGAATGGGAAACCTGACATGGTACTTTCACAACAATCCACATGTGTATCTAATGGGTGGTAACAAGTCGGGTTAATCTAGATGCTGAAAATTGAATTTATATTTAAAACTGTCTAATCTGGATTGTTTGTATTTGTTTTTTTTAAATATTTGTTTGTTTGATTTTTTACTTTTTATTTTTGTTATTTATTCTAATTTTTTTTGGGGAAAGGGGGGGGGGGGGGGTGGGGGGGGGGGGGGGAGTATTTTTGTTTTGCTTTTATTTTTGTTATTTTTTAGGACTATGGATACAGTAAACTATAATTGATGGTGTAAACTCTTGTTGCTCTGCCTGTAAAGCGATTGACACTGACAGACAGCATGAAGAATAAAAAGTACCGATTTTCTTTGTTTTGAACCAAGCTGCTGGTTGCTGGGCGTACGTGACATCAGACGATTGAATACTATTCACCGTGACAGAATACCATTTTGACGAGATTGATCACAATATGGAAGTTGATTGATCTTTTGTCTGTTGATTTTATTATTCTGGGCTAAAAGAACATAATTTGCTTTCATGAGGAGGGAAAGAAGGAGAAAGAAAGGAGGGTAGGTAGAGAGAGAAAGAGAGATAGAGAGAGAGAGAGAGAGAGAGAGAGAGAGAGAGAGAGAGAGGGAGAGAGAGCGCGCATGTGTGTATGTGTGTGCGCGCGTGCGCATTCTCTCTCTCTCTCACTCTCTCTCTCTCTCTTTCTTTCTTTCTCTCTCTCTCTCTCTCTCTCTCTCTCTCTCTCTCTCTCCCGCTCACACTCTCTCACTCTCTATCTCCCGGTGTAACCAAAAAGACTTGCTTGAATGAATCATTCTGATAAACGCGGAAATAAAAAATAAATTTAAAAAACGAGCTTTCATATAACGCAATATCCACTAAACATGCTCAAAACGCTTTACAAGGGATCCCTGGCCAACAGCAAGATTTAACATGGAGGACGGGACATGACGCCTGTTAGGCGATATTATAATTTTTTTTCGGACAGAGGCAACGCTGTTAGCGGCCAGGTACTCATTTCACACCTGAGTATGATGAGAGAATGTGAGTAAAGAGCCATCTCCAAGGACTCAATTATGCGTCAAGCGAGGCTCGAACCCAAGACCTTCCGATCCGAAAGCGAGTTTCATACCACTAGACCACATAGCCGCACATACAAGGTCTCATCATTACCAAGCATCAGCAGCCTAATGGTGAGTTCACCATACAATCTAATTAATACCAAGATATGAAGTGAGTAGAAAAGTGCCAGAAGACAATAGAGAATAAATTTTTTTTCGCGGCGGTGGTGGGGTTTGAACCTGCGACCTTATTGGTACGACAACTCCGCCTGGCAGGTGAGAGCGTGGCTCTACCGTGTGAGCTATCCACGAACACTAAAATATTCGTATCAAACCCAAGTCATATTTCTAGAGCTCTCTCTCATCCGCTTCTGGAGATCGCCGGCTCGCTCGCACACAACCATCGCGAAGTTATTTTTGAATCTAATTAATAATACGTATAAGCCAGGGAGATAATCAAGCATCGCTGTCGTCAACATTTTTTGTACAAACATGGCCCTGAAGGCGTTGACAGCCACATAAATTGAGGATCGTGTTTGCCTTGATGTACAGTAGTCGCCGGATTCTAGCACGTTCTCAGGAGAGCCAAAAAGCGTGTTTGAATCCGAGCGTGCCAAAAAATCCGATGTTCAAGGAAGGTAACGACTTATTATAATATAGATCAAATTCGGTCATCCAGCTCCGTCGTGGTGTATAGCAGAGCGGACTGGAATTGTTTCCGGTGGAGAATATTTTCAAATGACAAGAAATGAAGGGAGTAGGAAAGTGCCAGAAGACAATAAAGAATAAAAATTTTGCGGTGGCGATGGGGGCTCGAACCCGCGACCTTACTGGGCGTAGCGGGTCTCTACCGTATGAGCTATCCACCACTCTAAAAATGTTTT